>NC_029793.2:2611568-2613598 GCF_000816755.2 Arachis ipaensis | reverse complement strand
ACCTTAAAATCGTTAGGATTTGGTTGAATTAGTCAGGCTAAGTTAATAGGTCTCTCATCTTATACGGAGAGAATTCGGGGAGGAATCAAGTAAGGAATCAAGTAAGAGAACATAAGATGAGAAAGACACCACATCCAACTCAAAACCTTAAGATAGTAGTAAGTTAATAGGTCTCTCATCTTATAAACTCCTCACTCTTCCATGCTTTCTTTGATGTGGGACTAACTTCAACATTTCTCACACTTGCAACATTAACAAAAGTGTATAGCTCTAAAGGCTACATTCACCTTCCTTTTTTTAAAATATTACATGTTTATTATATTGTTATCAAAATTATTTTTATATTAAAAAATAAAAGGTACAATGTAAAAGAAAAGGCAGCACCAATATGAAATATCGTAACTCAATTTGGCACTGATCTTGTGAATAGAACAATTTTTGATGTTGCATATGTTAATTATTTCAAAGTCGCGTGTATAAGGAAATTAAACTGATGCTAAATGATCAATTCAAACGTAGAAATTCGGTCAATGACTAATTGTTAGTGAAAGTTAATAAAGTGATTGTTGACTTCACAATACCTCTCGTGTCTTAGAAATTGTGGAAATTTTGTCTTCATAGGAAATTATTGTATGTGCTTAATCGATGACAACTTATTATATAATTGCGTGAAATAAACGTTATCTTATTAACTTGACTGACCAATTTGTCAAAAAAGAAAGCAATATAATAGTCAAGAAAAAAATTGAGCAATATATATATATTGTTTGGTTAATAGTTAAAATGGTTGCTTAAAAAATTATGTGTATATCAGTTTGGTTTATAAAACAAAGTATATAATAAAGTATAAAGATCTCATAAAAGAGATGCAAAGTATATTAATATCAATATAATATAATATTTTATTTTTATTTCTTTTTGTAAAAAAAAGGATAATTGGCAAACAACTCTCAAAGATAAAGCATTCAAGCTTATCTAGATTGGACTAGAGTCTTTTGGGTCCAAATTATATTTTTTATTATGAATTCCTTATGTAGTTATGTCTAAAAAAAAATTATATTCTCTAATAATTGTTGAATAATTCAAAACACATTTGTACATTTTTATTTTATAATTTAAATTGTTAAGAATCAGAATAGATTATTTATTATATGGAAGTAATGCTTTTATGAACAAAATATCTAAAGTTTCAATACTAGTTATAAGTTTCTGCCAAATCATAATTAAATTTTGTGAATATTTATAAATAACTTTCAAATAATATAAGAATTTGTCTAATTTTATTGAAGAAATTGCAACAAATTCTAAATATATTATACAATTGTATCAATAATCATAGCCTATTACTCATAATATTTAAATAAATTTTTTTTGGTTGAATCACAGTCATCATGTCCTTCTTATTTCATGCTAATTTAAAATTTTAGGTTGGTCTTGCAATACAAAATTTTTATAAAAAAAGAACTATGTAAAAATATTTTTTTAGTATGACTTTTTTTTTGTAATATTTCTTTAGAATGACTTATTCAATTTTTTTTCAATAAAATCAAATTATCAATGTCTACAAATTACCAAATAAATATTACACTGAAAAAAGTTAGGTCCACATACCTATTTTATATAACAACTTAATTATGTATAATTAATCTTTATGTCATAAATAAAAAAGGGACACTAACCACATCTCTAGACTAATAGCATAAACGGTGTTCTCTTGTTACATGCTTCTATAGGAGCATTGCCATTTCACTATGTTCTCATGGTGATAATTAAATTTTTAAATATTATTTTAATAATTTATTTTTAAAAAATTTAATAAATTTTTTTATATTAATCTTTCACGCACTCCAAAAAATATTAATAATTTAACATAGTTAATATAATTAATTGAGCCTGCAAAAAAGCGACAAATAATGTTTAAATTTTGGATTTTTTTTCACGAATTAAGAGGTATGTAGGGACTGAATTTATAGATGTTTATAAATCTCTTAATTCTTTTCCCTAATTTTTTTCGACTATCTTTACTGTCT
>NC_029793.2:2609565-2611410 GCF_000816755.2 Arachis ipaensis | reverse complement strand
AAGTAATGAGTACAATGGACATAAGAAGGGAATAATTCAGCACTTAATTAATAAGAAAACAATTCTTTTTCATCTTTATTGTAAGAGGAACTAGGGGTGTGCATGGCCCGGCCCGGCCCGAAAATTTGGTCCGGTCCCGAACACTTTAGGGGCTAATTTGATGTGATTTCATCGGGTCTAGGGCCGGGTATGGGTCTCAAAAGTAGATCCGGTCATTATTTCGGGTCGGGTCCGGGCCATAGCTCGGGTCACCCGAAATCGGCCCGGTGACCCGGTCATCATACACAATTAATATTTTGTGTTATTAGTGATGGATGATGGCTATTATTATGTGAAATTTAAGTATTGTAAACTTTAATATTTGTGTTATTAGTCATTATATATAAGACTATAAGTTAATGTTTTATGCTTAAAATGCATAAGACTTTAGAATAATGCATAATTTTATGTTATTTGTATTGATTTAAATATTTGGTGTTATTAGGCAATATTAGTATTGATTATGGTTATACTTTAATTTTAGAGAAGAGTTACTTCTTATTATATTTTTCTAAGTGAATTTTACCATGTCAAATAATGGTTGGAGTCTTGGAAATTTGAATATTTTTACATGCTAACTTACAAGAATATCAAGGTAATATAATGTTAACGGCCCGGTTTTCACCCGGTTTTTACCCGGTATAATCGTGGCCCAAAAGTGTATAGGTTTCATCGGGTCTAAAGTCGGGTTCGGGTCTAACAAATAGGCCCGGTATATATTTCGGGCCAGGTCTGGGTCATATCAAACCCGGTTTCACCCGGCCCATGCACACCCCTAAGAGGAACCCATCCTTTCAATTTTGGCGTGGGTCCAAAAAAAATTATTATCTTTATTGTAATCGTAATTGGGGACTAAGTGGGGAGAATAAAGATGATTAAAATGATTGGTGAACATACACATCTATTCTATAAAATACGAACATTTTATTAAATTGTTGTAAAATATATTTTAAATACGATATTTATTATATTCATCTGATATGTATATAATTGTATTTTAATAAAAAATAAAAAAAATTAATGTTCACCTTTTTTTACCTACAAAAACGAAAAAAAAAAAACACATTAGATTTTATTGGTATAACCACAAAAATCATTCAAATTTTATTCGTTCAAGTTTCTATGACTACGAAAATTACACTAAACATATAATTTAGGTAACAATACATTTTTAATCGAAATAAAAAAATTAAATGTAGTATATTATCAGTTTTAAAATTGTCATTATTTGATAAATTAATATGATAGACATTGTTAGAAGAATTTTCACATTAATCATGATTTAGATAATGTTAAAATTATTATTTAAATTAAGAAGTAACTTAGAAATTAAAGATCAAACGAAGAAGACATATTGAGTTTATCTATTAGACAATAATACGATTTATTAAAATCATTATCATAATTAGGAAAAAAATTTAAGATAATTGACGTCGACTTTTTGTTGGTATATATATGCATAACAATAATTATTATATATCTTTTAATATGATATATGCATAATAATAAAAATTTATATATTAATTATCTTTATATTTTGTTAAAAAAATTATTAAAGAAGAGTAACTCTGAATGTAAATGAAAATTTGCATTCCTATAGTTTAATCAATTATAACCACCATTATTGAAGACACTTTGTTGAAATTTGGCATTCTTATAGTAACTTTGTGTTTTTTCTTCGTCTTTTTGTTTAATTTGTTTTTTTTTTTAATGATTTTTTAAGAGTTTTATGAAAAAAAATGAAAAAAAATAAAAATCGTTCTAATGAAAAAAAAATCATAATGCATTTATATATATAATACCAAG
>NC_029793.2:2608477-2609266 GCF_000816755.2 Arachis ipaensis | reverse complement strand
TTTCTAATAATAATACTTGATATGGTAGTAGTAGTTTGTTGTATTATAGTATTCTTAGTCCAAACAAAAAATAATACACCCAAATATAACTAAAAAATAATTAATTTTTATGACTTAAATTTGCGTTAAGTTCATTTTTCTTGTGACTTAAATTTGTATAAGATAGATATTAATATAGTTTGGCGAAAATTTCTATATATAGGGCAAAGTAAGTAGAAGAGTAGCATAATGTGATGGGAAGTAAAAAAGGACGTAACATAATGGAGTGGGGGAGGAAGGGAGGAAGGAAATTAAATGAGAGAACACATGCTGCAGAGTGGAAGACTTTGAATGAATGAATCAATGAATGTATATGGTGGGTGGAGGAGTCAACATGTATAAATTAAAGTAGTTAGTGCATTCACTCATCATGAATTGTTGGATGAATTGGACATCATTACTTATGAATTAGGAGAAAAAAATTAAAAATGAAAAAAAAAAGATAATTATTATGTTTTAGCAATTATGGAAAGTATTGAATGTGCTTTGCTTAATTGCTTCTTTGAAAAAGAAGATGCATGCTTTACTTCAAGCGTTGATTTAGCTTATTATATGAATTACTTGTAAATAAACATTTTGTTGTTAATCTCTGTTGTATTACTAATTATCGTATAGTTTTCATTTTTATATAAATGCAGCCAAATTAATAAAATTATGCTATATAAATGCAGCCAAATTAAGTTTCACTTTAACTTTATTGACGAATGTAATTTTTTTTATTTGTGCTTTTTTTTTTATTTGTTGCGGTTT
>NC_029793.2:2607130-2608136 GCF_000816755.2 Arachis ipaensis | reverse complement strand
AAATATTTATAATATATTTTTAAATATTTTTTAATTCACATATTTTTATAAAATTTAGATTTTTTTTTATGAATTAGAAAAAATACAAATTTCTGCCAAATCATAATTGTATTTTGTGAACATTTAAAAATAACTTGTAAATAATATAAGAATTTGTTCAATTTTATCGAAGAAATTACAAATCTTAGATATATTACATAATTGTATCAATAATTATAGTCTATTACTCATAACATTTAAATAAGTTTTTTTGTTGAATCACCATCATCATACCTTTCTTATTTTATTGTTATTGGTCTTGGAATACAAAACTCTTTGTAAAAAAAATCGTACAAAAATATTTTTTTAGAATGATTTTTTTTGTAATATTTCTTTAGAATGACTTATTCATTTTTTTTAATAAAGTCATGTCTCTATGAACTACCAAATAAATATTACATAATAAAAAGTTGGGCTCACATACCTATTTTATATAATAACTTAATTATATATAATTATTAATTAATCTCAATGCTTTAAATGAAAAACGGAACACTAACCACACTTCTACGCTAATAGCATAAACGATATTCATTTCACTATGCCACGTATGATAATCATCACATGATGACTTTTGTTACTAGCAAGGTAGAATTTTTCATTGTATAAAACCTTTAATCATATCCGTACTTTTGAAAAATACAATAAAATTTGTTACTAATCATCCAATTCTTGTTACCTTTTTTTCTTGAATTGGATGGTTAGTGGCTTCTTATTTGTCACATTGGTCAAATTTAATGGCTTTGTAAAACCAGCAAGATTTAGCACCAAAAGAAAAAAAATTTGACACTCTATAAAATTAGTGTTATAGTACAAAATTTTCACTTTAATTTTATTCTCTTTTTCTCTCTCTATACACTAGTTCATTTTAAATCTGTTCTAAGCTTTCACCAAAATTATTATTGGTGAAGAAAAAGAAAATATTATTTGTTAGCTAGATTCATTCATTATTATTCATGGCACTCTT
>NC_029793.2:2603004-2606925 GCF_000816755.2 Arachis ipaensis | reverse complement strand
ACTAATATTTTATTAATATTAAAGTATAAATTGTTAAATTTTACCGATTACAAGTTTATATTTTATATCTACTGCTAAATTTGTCGGTAATTAACGGCAGATGAAAAATCTGCCACTAAATAATTACCGACGAGATTTATACCATCAGATTTATTCATTGCTAAATTTGACAGTTCCGGCGACTTTCTTATAGTGTTAAAATAAACTAAAAAAAATTTTCGTTTTTAAAATTAACATGAAATTCCTAATTTTTTATACAATAAAATAATATAAATTAATTTTAAAACGATAGTATTTTAAAAATTAACCTTAAAATATTGTTTTTTTTATTTGAAGTTTTTTAATAAGTTTATTTTGCTCAACCTTAGTTTTTTTTTATAAAAAAAATATCAAAATTACTATGTGTAATATAATTATACAACGTTTTACTCTAAAAAGGTAGTTACTCTTTTTTACGTAGTATTTTAGTAATTTTAAAAATGTTGCTTAAAGAATATTTTAATCTTTTTAAAATAAATGCTAAAAATTATTTTAATTATTTAAAATGAACTTTGCGAATATTTTAATATTCTTAAAGTAGAATACAAGTCTTTCGAAATACAATTAAACAATATTAAGACAAAAGAATTTTTAGTCTTTTTAATATTAATAATAAAATACTATTATTAAATCAATACGTATTTATTTGTTAACATATCATAGTAATTAGTATTTATTTTTTAACGTATCGTGGTAATTATTTTAAAAAATTTTATCGTAAGAAATTCATAGCTGCCAAACACATTTAAATGAACCCAATAATGCAATGTTTCAATAAAGTGCAATGAAATATGTGAAAACTTTCCTATAATTTATATAGAAATTAAAAAATAATGTGAAAACTTACCTATAATTTATATAGAAACTAAAAAGTAACGCTTGCACTTTCTTTTTTAAAGAAGCAAAGCATACTTAATACTTTCTACCATTACTAAAACATAGTAATTATCCTCTTTTTTTTTTTCCAGTAACCATATTTGGTATTAATGTTTTTTTATAGGCTTTGAATTCATCACTCGGCGTGGTTCAACCATGTGCGTTTTCATAAAGTGATGATGATATAAATGGTACGCACTCATTTTTTATTTTTGCTGATTCAACAAATTGGTCAACCCAAATTTGTAACAGAAATGTTTGGTAACTAAAGAAAATTAGCCAAAAACAGGCATAACTTACCTTATTTAGCATTTATTAATTGTTGCGACAATTAATGAATGCTAAATAAAGCAAGTTCTACCTATTTTTTTTGTCTCCCTAGCATTACTCATTTATAATTGCCCAATTGCCATACATGAAAAGCTAGAGCATTATCAAAAAGTTAATAAGTATATCTAATAAACTATGATTAAATTTTCACAAGTTAATTAAGTGCTAAGACATGACTATTTTAAAGACAATAATCACTTTGTTTTCTTTCTACTAAATTTCCACAATTAAAATGATCATTTAACATTCATTTCTCTTATACACAGCACATACACGACTTTGAATTCATCACTAAGAGCAATAAGGACCTGTATGTCAATTATTTGCATAAAAACTTAATTGTTTTCATTTTCATATATTTTCATAAAAGCATAGCAAAATTTGTTCCTCTACTTATTGCTATGGAAGCTTATGATACTTGAGGCAATCGGTTTGAGCTTGTAGGTCACAATGTCATAAAATTAAACTGTGAAATAGTTGAAAATTTAAAAAATAAAATAAAATAAACAAGTTAAGATCGAAAAATTTGATTTAAAGTATTATTCATCTCTTATTGATAAATTCAAAGTTGTATGTATAAGAGAAGTTAATGGTAAATATGGTCATTAACTTATTGGTTCATTATCTGAAAGAAAAGAAGAATAACAACGATGTTTTAGCAATTGTGAAGATTTAGTCAATTAATCTGTATTTGGAAGAGAGATTAAGGTTGAGAGATAGAGACTAAATTAAATTTATGTATTGTGTTTATATACAATTGACTAAACAAATCAACTAATCAAATTAACACACACTTACTTACAATTTGTAAAAACTTTTTCTTAAAGATTGATTGGGATATTTCTCCACTCTTATTGATAATTGATGAATTCAAAACGTATAAGAGACATTAATACCAAACATGGTTACTGAAAGAAAAGTAAGACAATTGCTATGTTTTAGTAATTGTAGAAAATATTGAATGTGCTTTGCTTCTTTGAAAAAGAAAATGTTTTGCTTCTTTGAAAAAGAAGGTGTATACTTTGAAAAAGTCTCATAATTTTATTTCTAATAGTAACGATTGATAATAACAAAACTTGCTATCTTTACTCGTCAAAATGCGTTTAAAATAGGGAGATATGAGATATCCACACTTTAAAGTATCTTTCATTTTCCTTTTCAACCAAAATGTAAAATTATATATAATAGGATAATAAATAATTCAAAATAATACCTAAAATATTATGCGTACATCAATTTAGGTTATGAAAAAAATGAGTATATATGTAAAATTGTAAAGATCCCATAAAAATGTTGAAAACTATATTGGGTTACAAAACAATATTTTATTTCTACTTCTTCTTTCCTTAAAACTCTAATTCGTAAACAACTTCACAGAAAAAAAAACCTTCAAGCTGATATGGATTAGACTAAAGTGTTTTTGTTTGAAACTATATTTATTTTCTTTTTATTATGAGTTTTTTATATCGCTTTGTCCAAAAATTTATTTATATTTTTTAATAATTGTTGAATAATTTAAAAATATTATTTGTATATTTTTATTTTATAATTTAACTTTTTAGGAATTAAAATAAATTATTTATGTTATGGAATTAACGCTTTTATAAACAAAAACAAAAAATGAAAGTCACAAACTTACTCGTTATGAAATTAACGCTTTTATAAACAAAAACAAAAAATGAAAGTCACAAACTTATTCTGATACCACTTGTTGGGCCACCAGGGAGAATTTTTTACCACCGAAGAGACTTTAGAGAATAACCAAGTGAGAGAACAGACTCTGATACCACTTGTTTGGCCACCAGGGAGAGTTTTCTACCACCGAAAAGACTTTGGAAAAGAACCAAGTGAGAGAACAGACTCTGATACCACTTGTTGGGCCATTGTGAAGAGTTTTCAACCACCAGAAACACTTCGGGGAGGAACCAAGTGAAAGAACATACTTTAATACCATTTAGACCACCGTGGAGAGCTCTCGACCACTGGGGGAGGAATAAAGTGAGAAAACATACTCTGACATCACTAGTGCATAGAGAGAGAAAAGAAAACAAGATTAAAGTGAAATTTGTAGCTTATGGTTTTGGTTTGAATAAATATTTTGGTGTAGCTTTAGAAAAGAAAATTAAAAATAAATAAAATTTGTTATCATCATCATTACACATATATATACTAATAATTTGAAAATCAAAAGTAACATATAACAATTATTACAATGTTAAAAAATTATATAGTGCTATATAGAGATGAAATTGGAAAAAAAATAGAAATGAAGATGAAGTATAACTTGAAGTTTGTATTGATTTGTTATTTACTTAAAAGTCACAAGGTTTAGGATCCTTTACTTTATTCATAAAAAAAAATGTGACATAATACAATGTGATTGATGGTCTAGTCTTTCATATTTCGCTACAAAATGTAAATATGTGACATAATATTATGTTCCCTTCCTACTACCAAACAAGAATCATTAAGTTCGAGTATGTAAATAAATCAATTTTGTGACAAATAATTTTTTTTTTAATTTGACATATATGTGCAGGTTTTGGAGTTTCACGCAAATGTGCAAAACAGATGGTAAAGTACCTTTATTTCTTGTCTCCCGAAAGAAGCTCACAAATAAAAAATTTACTTGAAAATGACCGTTCTTTATTCTAATAGTTATTAATGGTTAGGATT
>NC_029793.2:2599535-2602850 GCF_000816755.2 Arachis ipaensis | reverse complement strand
TCAATACCAAATAATTTAATTTAATTTTTAATAAATTTTAATTATTAAAAATTTAAACACAGGTTTAGTGACTAAAATTTATTGATGAAGATTAAAATGTTTAACTAAAAATTTCTTGAAAAAAATTTGATTTAAAGTATTACTCCTCTCTTATTGATGAAGTCAAAGTTGTATGTATAAGAGAAATTAATGGTAAATATGGTCATTAACTTATTGGTTCATTATCTCAAAGAAAAGAAGAATAACAACTATGTTTTAGTAATTGTGAAGATTTAGTCAATTAAACTGTATTTGGAAGAGAGATTAAGATTGAGAGATAGAGACTAAATTAAATTTATGTATTGTGTTTATATAAAATTAACTAAACAAATCAACTAATCAAATTAACATACACTTACTTACAATTTGTAAAACTTTTTCTTAAAGATTGATTGGGGTATTGTTCCACTCTTATTGATGAATTTAAAGCGTATAAGAGACCTTAATACCAAATATAGTTACTGAAAGAAAAGTAGGACAATTGCTATGTTTTAACAATTGTGAAAAATATTGAATATGCTTTGCTTCTTTGAAAAAGAAGGTGCATGCTTTGAAAAAATCTCATAATTTTTTTTCTAATAGTAACGATTGATAATGACAAAACTCGCTATATTTACTCGTCAAAACGCGTTTAAAATAGAGAGATATGAGATATCCACACTTTAAAGTATCTTTCATTTTCTTTTTTAACCATATATATATATATAATAGTTTCGAAATAATACCTAAAATATTATGCGTACATCAATTTAGGTTATGGAAAAAATATATATACGTAAAGTTGTAAAGATTTCATAAAAATGTTGAAAACTATATTAGGTTACAAAACAATATTTTATTTCTATTTCTTCTTTTTTTAAAACTCTAATTCGTAAACAACTCCACAGAAAAAAAAAAAAACCTTCAAGCTGATATGGATTAGACTAAAGCCTTTTTTTTTTGAAATTATATTTATTTTCTTTTTATTATGAGTTTTTTATATAGCTTTGTCCAAAAATTTATTTATCTTTTTTAGTAATTGTTGAATAATTTAAAAATATTATTTGTATATTTTTATTTTATAATTTAACTTTTTAGAAATTAAAATAAATTATTTATGTTATGGAATTAACGCTTTTATAAACAAAAAATGAAAGTCACAAACTTACTCTGATACCACTTGTTGGGCCACCAAGGAAAATTTTTTACCACCGAAAAGACTTTGGAGAAGAATCAAGTGAGAGAACAGACTCTGATACCACTTGTTGGGCTACCAGGGAGAGTTTTCTATCACCGAGAAGACTTTGGAGAAGAACCAAGTGAGAGAACAGACTCTGATACCACTTATTGGGCTATTGTGAAGAGTTTTCAACCACCAGAGACACTTCGAAGAGGAACCAAGTGAAAGAACATACTTTGATACTACTTGGGTCACCATGAGGAGCTCTCAATCACTTGTCAAAGAGGAATAAAGTGAGAAAACATACTCTGACACAACTAGTGCATAGAGAGAAAAAAAGAAAACAAGATTTGTGCCATATACAAATAGCTAAATTTATTATATTAGATAAAATAAATTTAAAAGTGTTATAAAGTAATTTAATTATTTATTTATTTATTATTATCTTTTAGAAGATAGCGCTATGTGACATAATTTTAAAGTTTGGAGATTTAACTTCGCTGTCACGCACTTAAATACCAAATAAGAAAAGATAGACCAATAAACTATCATAATAGTGTTGAGCAATTCTATTATTTAATCACTTTAATGTTTATCAATTATCATGATAAAGCCACAATTAAAGGTAAATTTATTAGAAAAATAAAATTTTAAAGTGTCTCTTATGAGCCTGGACATTATTTAAAGAGCATAAATGAAAAAATATTTTATCATAATTCACATATTTTTTGTTAAATGACTAATAAAAGTAATTAAATTTACAATAGAAAAATAGTTAAATTTATTTATAATAGTATAATAAAAAAGATTTATGAGATGGTATAGCAATGATTTATTAGTATCTGCTTTTTAAGGTATACATAGTACGATTAATTTCATAAAAATATTTTAAAAATCTTTAGTTAGTAATTTTAGAACACTTGGTTAGTTGGTAACAATAATGTTAGCACTAAATTGTTTGAATTCCAAGTATATTATTTTTTCCAATTTGTTGAGAGAACTTTTTTTTTTACACAAGAACAAACTTTTATAGTTTTATTTATAGAAATAATTAAACGACACTTATAAATAATAAAAAAATATTAGTTTTAGAATTAAAAATGAAAACAAATATTTTTTATGTTGAACTATAAATCGAAAGAAGACACAATATTCGATCACAAAGAATTTAAAAAAATAAAAATAAAAATAAATCTAAATCATTTTATTTTTAAGTCTATACTGATGTGTTATTTTTTTAAGATAAATTTAGAAGTCTTCTTATTAATCTGTAAATATGTTAAGAAAATTTATATGAATATATATTCATTTACATTAGGGATAGGAAAGACTGAACTTATGTACATACCAGAAAATTGACATAAACTTACGGGAGATGAATGTAATAAATTTTTGCTTAAAATGTAAAAACATTGTGTCAACTTCACTTCAAAATTTTTTCATTTATTTGCTATCCTAAGTTTGAAATTTCCACACAAGTGCACAACCCACCAAATAGAAAATGTGTAAAAACAATATTTTAAAAATATTTATAATCATTCATCCTATATTTTTTGTTTATTTTTAAATATTATAATAAAAAATAATAAATATACTTTAAAATCATATAAGTTTTTTTATAATTTCACGTAATCACAAATTCTACTAATTTGTTTTCTAATGTTATCATAATTGATGTGCATTTCTACCGCTATTTTGCTATATAATATATACAAATAAAACGGTGATCAAATGTATCGCGCATACTACAATAATTTCGGCAGATAACGACATAAATTTTGTGATGGTATTATAACACCAAGAATCAACTCTCTTACATGTTTGGTACGGTCTCGGTCTCTAAGTCTTTGAGCAAGTAGTCTCTGTGAGTTTGTAATTATTGGTGGAGTAACAATTTTGTGTTGTAAAAAAATGTATATCCCTTAACCCAATAATGGCTCATTGACTCTAAGATTAATTTAATTAATTTTTAAAATTTTAAGGATAAAAATGAATTACATCTAAATTTTTATAGACTATTTTAATTATACATAATTAAAAAATACCTAAAATATTATGCGTATATCAATTTGGTTTATGAAAAAAAAAAGAGGAGTATATATATAAAATTGTAAAGA
>NC_029793.2:2598097-2599474 GCF_000816755.2 Arachis ipaensis | reverse complement strand
ATATTATAAAAAATTTAAAATTTATTTCAATAAGAATTTGAAATCCATAGTAATTTACTATTAATAATTAATTTTTCTCTGAAACTAAATGTAGAAAATTTATAAATGTGTTAAAAAATGTGAATTTAATTGTTATTGTGAACAAAATATAAGGTCATTAAAAATTTAAACTGGTTTTAGTCTGTCAAACTAATCTATAAATTTTTTTACCTCAAAAATAGGCTAATTAAAATGGAATGTTGAACAAATTTAATTTGATTAACGTGAAAAAAAAAGAGTCTAGCCAACAAGTTAAACATATTAACTCGTTTATTTAATTTAATTTTTTATTTTCAACTATTTCACAGTTCAATTTTATGACATTGTGATCTACAAGCTCAAATTCATTGTCTCAAATATCATAAGCTTCCATAGCAATGAGTAGAGGAACAAATTTTGCTTTGCTCTTATTATTTCAGCTTCATATATATGCTTCTAATATGAAAATGAAAACAATTAAGTTTTTATGTAAATAATTGACATGTAGGTCCTTATTAGAGTGAATATTGCTTGGGCTAAGCTATTTGATCATCACCAAGAAGCTCCAAGGATTGCATATTTGTATAGAATATATATTAAAATATAAAATACATATTAAAAATATATTAAATAATACATATATTTATTGTCAACAGAATCGAATCAGGCGATTCAACCAAAAAATAAATAAACTGATAGTTTAGCCGATTTAATTAATTAATTAAACTGAACATGTAATCAAACTAATTAAAATCGGCCAGTCGCCGAACTATTGTAGGAGCTCCGTCCACAACAATTCCAAAAAATTGCAGCCAAGCTAGTTCAAACACAGGTTGGCAAGCATGCAGCCTCTCTCCCTTTCCGCTATGCCATCTTACTTCTTAATAATATATATAACAAAAATTAAGTAAATATTGCGTACAAATGATACATCCTTCGAAATTAATAATAATATTGAGTCATGTAATATTGTCGCCTTATATAATATTATTGAAGGCAGAAGAATCTGGCGATATATAGCAACATATATGTATTACAGTATATATTGTTAAACCATGCAAGGAACTTCAAAATATAGGTTATGATTCCAACAATACAATTTTAACATAATAACACTTGTCCGCCACCAGATGAAAAAGATAAAAATAAAAAGTTGTTATAAACAAATTAAAATAACTTTAAAATGAAAATACATGTCAAGTTATTATAATTAAATTTATTATTGTCTAAGTAATAACACACATTTAATTTTGGTGAAATAAAAAGTCCCATCAAGTAAAAATGCATCCCAGAAACCTCAAATTTTGTACATACATAGACCGAAGGGTAAGTTATAATTCTTTGAACGTTAATTTTAAC
>NC_029793.2:2590442-2596953 GCF_000816755.2 Arachis ipaensis | reverse complement strand
ATCTTTGTATATATTTTGTTAAAAAAAATTATTAAAGGAGAGTAACTCAAAATGTAAATGAAATTTTGCATTCCTATAGTGTAATCAATTATAACCACCATTATTAAAGACATCTTGTTAAAATAAGGAAGGGTTTGAAACAAGGATCTCAATAAGGCAAGAAATGTCACATCGCATTATTGAAGGCACCTTGTTATTAATATGCAAGACAAGATGGCAATGTACTTTTATTTTTTGCCTTCTAAAAAAGCTCACAAATAAAAAATTTACTTGGAAGTGACCTTTCTTTATTTTAATAGTTAGGATTAAATTGTATAGAATCACAAGTAACATATCTTTAATTAATATTTTATATTAAATTATAACTAATTAAATTTGTGAAAATTAATGTAGTCATTATTAATATGCATATATTAGTGACAGAAAATTAAAATATCGTATCTTATTTTATCAACTTGATTGATCATTAAATTTGTCCTTTATTCTATTTAACTCGATCATAATTAATATAAATAATTATAATAAATATTATTTATATTATTATATTAAATTACAACTAATTAAATATGTGAAAATTAACTATAATTTAGTTACCAATTTTTAACTATGGTTTGATTAAGTGATGAGGTAGACAAATTAAAGTAAGAGTTAATATTCTTCACATGCGGTGTGGAATTGTCGAATTGGAGAAGAGGAAGAGTATAGGAATATATATTAGGGATAGAGCTTATAAGCAGGTGCATTATGCATGGGACCCATCACTTTTGTAGCAATATTAGGGTTCTTTTGTAGTCTACTTTAATTTTTTGGTCTTTTGCTCAATTTTGCTGAGACCCCAAGTCATGACCCAAAGCCAATAATAATAATTTGCGTCTTCAAAATGGTATTCTTTCTTTCTTCCACCAAAAAAAATCACAAATTAGAGATAGATCATATCCCAAAATTATATGTAGTTAAACAATAAACCAAATTTAAATATAGCTTGCCATTCCAATACATTTTTTCACAACACGGATCCAACACACATATATATAGTGCATAAAGAAGGAAAGAAGAGACAAGATAAAGTGATATTTGAAGCTTATGGTTTTGGTTTGAATAAATATTTTGGTGTAGTTTTAAAAAAAATTAAAAATAAATAAAATTTGTTATCATCATCATTACACATGTATATGCTAATAATTTAAAAATCAAAAGTATCATATAATAATTATTGCAATGTTAAAAAATTTATATAATGTTATATAGAGATGGAATTTTTAAAAATAATAATGAAGATGAAGCATGACTTGAATGTTAGTATTAATTTATTATTAATTTAAAAGTCAAAAGGTTTAGGATCTTTTACTTTATCCATAAAAAAATAAAAAAATAAAAAATGAAAATCACAAACATTATATTTAGCACCGTATTAGCCTTAAAATTAAAAAAAAAAGGCTACTTTTTGTAATTATTATTTTCTTAACTATTATTACTGTCAAGAAGATATGATTACATACGAAATAAAAAAAAGAAAATTAGGAGAATTATGATATTATATTAATATTAATTTGACGGAAAATGATGTATGTGCATTTTTCTTAGGATTGCACATAAATTTCTAAGAAAGGAAGAAAAAAGCTTAATTATATTGATATTAATTTAATGTAAAATGATATATGTGCTTTTGTTCTTGAGAATTCGTTCACATAAAAACTTAAAAGAATGATTATATATATACGGATCCACTATGTTTTCTTCTTGCACAGCGTAGCATACAAATTTTTAAGTAATCACTTTTATTTTTACACCTTAAATTCAATAAGCAAAGTATAAAAACAATACAAATTGAACGTCCATGTTTTAATTTCAAGGTCTTCAGTCTAAAACATAAATTTTTTGGATGAATTTAAAAAAATTAATTTAAAAAACTGATTTTTAATATATATATATATATAATTTATATAATAAAAATAAATACTACTTTATTATAGTAATAATATTAGGTTACGTAAAAGGTGTCTAAAAGTTGATTTTTCAAAAGCATTCAATTATTTTAATGCTCATGAAACTTGGTTCAAGCTGGCACTTGGCACTTGGCACTTGGCACTTTGGCAAAGTTCAATAGTTCATATTAAAAAATAAAACAAAGGATTCAATGATAGCAACATTAATTTCGTAGAGTACAGATTTTTTAAGGTTTTATCTTATTATTAAAAATTTTAAATTTTTCAATAAGATTTTTCTATACTTAACACCAAATGTGGTTCAAAAAGCTTCTTTACAACGGTTCTAATTAAGCAAATAAAAAGAAAGCAAACTCATTTAACTTTTACTTAATTTCTTATCTTACAGAAAATCGGAAATCGGTACAGGCGTTACCAACGGGAAGATACCCACGAATAAAAAACAGTGGTAAATTTATATGATCGTGTTAATCACTTGCAACGTCTTGTACTTCCGTGGCTAAATTTTTGGAATTTTTCGACGGTTTTATTTGTTCGTGGCCAACTTGAGATGAGTTCTCTCAATTACCACATATCTAATGATCACCGTGACAAATTCATACGATTTTCACTTCAAAATTTTGCGCTTAATTTTGTGTTTTCCTCCATCCCTCTCAAAATATTTTTATGCAGTTTATATTTTTTTCCAATTTTAAACTCTAATCTAAGGTAAATTCAACTTATCAGGGTGCAGGCTTTTCCAATTCCTCAATTGTTAGTTTTTTTTTTCCTCCTTTCTTTTGAGTGCTGCCACTGACAAAGTAATAAAGTTTGCTAATAGTTTGATTTTAGATGTGGTTAATCATGTGCAATTTTTTCATTTACTATGATTCTTATACTCTGCCGTATCTTCGAATCTTGTTTTTTTTCTTACTGACTACTAGTTCGCTGATTTGGTTAATTTACCCTTCTTAATTTAATACTAATTTTTTAGTGTGGTTATGTTGTTCATTACTTTGTAAAAATCATATTGTAATGTAATTAAACAGATTAATTCATATACATACAATTTTACTATTTATATTTTTTAGTTGTCAAATTTTTTATTCGTACTCTTTCTGACCAAATGCAGTTTCAGTGCCCAATTCCACAATATGCATTAATTTAAAGACTTTAGTGATGGAATAAAATGATTTAATTAAAAATAAATGTTAAAATTATAAAAAAAGTACCAAAGGAGTACAAAAAAAAGTACAAATTTATTTTTAACAAAATAACTCTAGTTAATTCTAGAAAATAAAAAATACTAACTATAATTGATTGGAATAATAACTAATTTAATTACTCACTATTAATTTACGACAATATTAATGAACAAAGTCCTAACTCTTAAAATTCAGAATATTAGTTTTATACATACATTTTATTATTCTATCTATTTATTATCATTTGATTAGTTTAATAGAAAAATAAAATAAAATTAATTTTCATTTTCTAACTATGTACAAAATTTGTATTCTTTTTCAATCCAAGGGTATCAAATTCTTAAATTTTAAGTTTATTTATTTTAATTTTTATTGATACCATTTTTTTAAATCCAACAAGTTAAAATTCTAAATTTTAATTAGTATGTAAAATTTTTGAAATATAATTTAAAGTTATAAAATTTATAATTTAATATTTTTTATTAAAGTTAAATTTTATTCTAAATTAAAATTGAGAGTTACTTCACTAAACAAAATTTAAATTAACATCTATAATAAGATAAATGAAATTTTTAGCGGCAATGTTAAATGTAACTTCTTTTTGGTAGTCCACTTACCCAATTTTCATGGTAACTCCCTCACACTTTTCTTTTTTCCAAATCCCCTGTTTGTTAGCTCCTACAGGTGATTCAAGTTTGATAACATGCCGCCAACCCCTTTGCTAATAACATTTTCTTCAGTTTCTGTAAATCCGTAATTTCTTAGTTCCTATACTCAGATCAAGCCAACTAACCTTTCACTCAATCCGTTTCTGTTTAGGTTCTTAGTACGATCGCACTGGACATTTTGTGGAAGAGTAAGGGATCACGATTTGCAGTTCGAGTGCCATCAGTTCGAGTCGCCAAAGAAGCAAGCAAAATCAATCCAAACCCAAATCGCAAAGAAGACTTCCGCTCACCGTCACTCTCTCTGGTAGTGCTCTGAATCTTACTTCTCTAAAACACTATCCGATGGATTTAAGTTTTCTCTTGTTGTCCTATTGTTGGTGGAGATGAGTGCGTTGGCTTGGATTTGCATGTTTTATTCATTTATCCTTTTGATGGTATAGAGAATGAACTACTGGTACAAAGTATAATTTAAATGTATAAATATAAGTAGCTACTTAGTAGTATGTACTAATGTGATTAATTACATTCCTAATTAACCTTAGTTCTCTTTTATATGCTGAAATTCCTAAAATCAACATTATTTTGGTAATGCTCATGGCTATAGAAAAGTAGCAAACAAGAGTTATTGTTTACATTCCTTAGCATTTCTTGTGTTTCTTACTTTTGAATCTGATTTTATGCATTTAGTTCTGTATATTCTAAATCACTTCAGAAGAAGAAGTTCCACCATTTAGATCACTATGGTAGCATCCATTCTTCAAACATGTAATTTTTTATATACTCAACTTTTTTAAGAGCCTAATCTTTGTGAATATTTCTTTTTATATGAGTGTTATTTTGTGATCATAATAATGTTAGTCAGTGTAGTTCAAACTATTTTCATGAGAGAGATTTTAGTTGGATGTATGAGGAAGAAGGAAGCTCCAAGAATGGTAAGAAGCATTTTATGTGTTTACAGGGCAGATTGATCAATAAAAATGAGGTGGCAGTAAAAAAACTTCTTAAAAAATGTAAGGATACTTTATTTGATTTACTTCTTTCTTTCCTTATAGCACTAGACAGTAGTTGAGACTATTTGTTGACGATGATTCTTTCAATTATTAAAGCGTAGTTGTTGTTGTGTGATTGAAATTTGAAATTATTTAACAGAGAACAAGAAGAGAGAATTCATAATTGAAGTGGAGGCTATAGGTCATGTTAGAGATAAATATCTTGTGTGCCTGTTTGGAGGGAGTTAAACAGGTACTTATTTTTAGCAAAGCAAATTATTTTTAGCGTTTGTTTCAATGTTCAAGCTACTAATGGATTAGTATGTGAATAATGGTAACTTAGAGTAATGGATGCATGTTGCCATGGAACAAGGAACACTTACCTGGGAGGTTCGCATGCTCGATAGTTACCTGGCAAGTTCAACTTTCTACTTTAAAATATTGACTTTGATAATTGCTAACACATTTCTATTTTTACTTTTAAATTCTTTGTCTCTAAATAGTTTTGATTGCAATATGATATCTTACTTACATGAAGCAATTG
Organism: Arachis ipaensis; assembly: GCF_000816755.2. NCBI lineage: Eukaryota > Viridiplantae > Streptophyta > Magnoliopsida > Fabales > Fabaceae > Arachis > Arachis ipaensis. The sequence continues at coordinate 2,591,622 of NC_029793.2, read as the reverse complement.
AATTGAAAGTTGTTTAACAGGATATAAGTCTAGCAATATATATATTGATTGATGACGAGTTTAATGAGATGTATGTTTTATGTTGTGAAAATGAAAACTCAGCCTTATTGGATATGCATTCTTACTTTTTTTTAACTACGTTAAATTATTATTTTAAATAATGTCTTGGGACATTTTTTTCTTGAATTAAGAGATAACACAATCTTATTTGAATGTTTTTGCAGGTACTCCCATGAAGACGTTAAAGATCTAATAATGATGCATTCTGATACTTGATTTTGTAATAGTTTAAACTCATTTACTTCAGGATATTTGCTTTTCAACATTATTACTTAAATTTCACATTTTTATTACTAAGAATACTACTTATATGGATATGGCTACTTTTTTTAATTTTGTATGATATAATTTTGTAATATATATATATATATATATTTTAATTTATCTTTTATGATTAGCCACGGAAAAAATCGTGGCTAAATAACCCACCAACATTAGCCACAGATAAAATTGTGGCAAAAAAGCCCAGCCTGCTAATATTAGCCACAGAAAAAATTGTGGCGAAATTATACTTGTTGGTTATATGGTTATCATTTAGCCACGGTTTAGAGTGTGGCTAAAGTAGTGAAAACCGTGGCTATGCAAATGTCTCCACGGATCACAAAACCGTGGCTAACAGGCCAAAAACCGTGGCTAACTGAAAATGCGTCGCCCTTGTTAGCCACGGATACCCATTCGTTGCTAACGCTTCATTGCCACGGTTTTTCTTGATTTTAGCCACGATTTTTTCCGTGGCTAATCACCGTGTTTCTGGTAGTGTAATGACCTCCTGGATTAAAATATTTTTACCTTACATCCCTACCTAATATTAAATGATCCTCAATTCAAGTCACCACATTGTTTGTCGTGTTAGAATTTTTTTTATTTGAAATATCCTTTATGATTGGCATCACGCTTAATTAATATACTTTTTATCCAAACAAATTGGCTTATCTCAGGATTTAACATAAATTTTTGACTTCCTTTCTTAATGCAGTAACTCAAATTCGAATATTCACTTTTAAATATGCCATCTTAAGTTATTATAATTTTCTTATTCAAATATGCATACCACATTTTTTTTTAATGGAGGCTAATTTACAGTAAAGTTAATATAATTAAAATATAATTAATGTTGCAT
>NC_029793.2:2574338-2585649 GCF_000816755.2 Arachis ipaensis | reverse complement strand
GTGCTCTGAATCTTACTTCTCTAAAACACTATCCGATGGATTTAAGTTTTCTCTTCTTGTCCTGTTGTTGGTGGAGATGAGTGCGTTGGCTTGGATTTGCATGTTTTATTCATTTATCCTTTTGATGGTATAGAGAATGAACTACTGGTACAAAGTATAATTTAAATGTATAAATATAAGTAGCTACTTAGTAGTATGTACTAATGTGATTAATTACATTCCTAATTAACCTTAGTTCTCTTTTATATGCTGAAATTCCTAAAATCAACATTATTTTGGTAATGCTCATGGCCATAGCAAAGTAGCAAACAAGAGTTATTGTTTACATTCCTTAGCATTTCTTGTGTTTCTTACTTTTGAATCTGATTTTATGCATTTAGTTCTGTATATTCTAAATCACTTCAGAAGAAGAAGTTCCACCATTTAGATCACTATGGTAGCATCCATTCTTCAAACATGTAATTTTTTATATACTCAACTTTTTTAAGAGCCTAATCTTTGTGAATATTTCTTTTTATATGAGTGTTATTTTGTGATCATAATAATGTTAGTCAGTGTAGTTCAAACTATTTCCATGAGAGAAATTTTAGTTCGATGTATGAGGAAGAAGGAAGCTCCAAGAATGGTAAGAAGCATTTTATGTGTTTACAGGGCAGATTGATCAATAAAAATGAGGTGGCAGTAAAAAAACTTCTTAAAAAATGTAAGGATACTTTATTTGATTTACTTCTTTCTTTCGTTATAGCACTAGACAGTAGTTGAGACTATTTGTTGACGATGATTCTTTCAATTATTAAAGCGTAGTTGTTGTTGTGTGATTGAAATTTGAAATTATTTAACAGAGAACAAGAAGAGAGAATTCATAATTGAAGTGGAGGCTATAGGTCATGTTAGAGATAAATATCTTGTGTGCCTGTTTGGAGGGAGTTAAACAGGTACTTATTTTTAGCAAAGCAAATTATTTTTAGCGTTTGTTTCAATGTTCAAGCTACTAATGGATTAGTATGTGAATAATGGTAACTTAGAGTAATGGATGCATGTTGCCATGGAACAAGGAACACTTACCTGGGAGGTTCGCATGCTCGATAGTTACCTGGCAAGTTCAACTTTCTACTTTAAAATATTGACTTTGATAATTGCTAACACATTTCTATTTTTACTTTTAAATTCTTTGTCTCTAAATGGTTTTGATTGCAATATGATATCTTACTTACATGAAGCAATTGAATTAAAGTTGTTTAACAGGATATAAGTCTAGCAATATATATATTGATTGATGACGAGTTTAATGAGATATATGTTTTATGTTGTGAAAATGAAAACTCAGCCTTATTGGATATGCATTCTTACTTTTTTTTTTAACTACGTTAAATTATTATTTTAAATAATGTCTTGGGACATTTTTTTCTTGAATTAAGAGATAACACAATCTTATTTGAATGTTTTTGCAGGTACTCCCATGAAGACGTTAAAGATCTAATAATGATGCATTCTGATACTTGATTTTGTAATAGTTTAAACTCATTTACTTCAGGATATTTGCTTTTCAACATTATTACTTAAATTTCACATTTTTATTACTAAGAATACTACTTATATGGATATGGCTACTTTTTTTAATTTTGTATGATATAATTTTGTAATATATATATATATATATATTTTAATTTATCTTTTATGATTAGCCACGGAAAAAATCGTAGCTAAATAACCCACCAACATTAGCCACAGATAAAATTGTGGCAAAAAAGCCCAGCCTGCTAATATTAGCCACAGAAAAAATTGTGGCGAAATTATACTTGTTGGTTATATGGTTATCATTTAGCCACGGTTTAGAGTGTGGCTAAAGTAGTGAAAACCGTGGCTATGCAAATGTCTCCACGGATCACAAAACCGTGGCTAACAGGCCAAAAACCGTGGCTAACTGAAAATGCGTCGCCCTTGTTAGCCACGGATACCCATTCGTTGCTAACGCTTCATTGCCACGGTTTTTCTTGATTTTAGCCACGGTTTTTTCCGTAGCTAATCACCGTGTTTCTGGTAGAGTTATATGGTTATCATTTAGCCACGGTTTAGAGTGTGGCTAAAGTAGTGAAAACCGTGGCTATGCAAATGTCTCCACGGATCACAAAACCGTGGCTAACAGGCCAAAAACCGTGGCTAACTGAAAATGCGTCGCCCTTGTTAGCCACGGATATCCATTCGTTGCTAACGCTTCATTGCCACGGTTTTTCTTGATTTTAGCCACGGTTTTTTCCGTGGCTAATCACCGTGTTTTTGGTAGTGTATCTCGTTTACACGATAAACGAGATACATGTATTTAAAAAAATTAAAATAATAAAAAAATATTAATAATATCAATAATTCAAATTTTTAGTAGGTAATTAGTACATAAAAAGGTTGGTAGAAGAAATTAAAATAGATAAGTTTGATAAATAAGTACTCAAAAAGATTAATGGGATAGTAGGAAGAAAATTGAAACCGTTTCAATTCTCTTCCCACTATTCATCAACCTTTTTAAGTAGTAATTGATCAAACATATTTATTTTAATTTTTTCTACCTATTTTTTTATGTACTAATTGCCTGCTAAAATTTTGAATTATTGATATTATTAATATTTTTATTATTTTAATTTTTTTTCAAAAAATACATGTATTTCGTTTACACTATAAATGAGATATACACTCTTACATATTTTTCTCTTGTCTCATTTATACTATAAACATTTTAAATTTGTTTCATTTCAATTACAATCTCATGCACGTAACATATTCACACTTATTCCTTAGTTTACGTGATAGCCCAATTCGTGTGTAATTCGAACCAATTAGGTTCGAATTATGTGTGTCTAGTTCGAACCAAATAGGTTCAATTTATATGCAATTGGAGTTCGAACCAAATAGGTTCGAATTACATATAAGTATGCTTTGGCTCATTCGTGAATCAATCTCCAATTTGGCTTATTCATGTAATAACTATCCTCCATTGGTTTATTTGTGTTTTTTACCCTCATAATAATGCTCGTGGATTTTTCAACGAGTAATATTTATTCATCATTTTGGAATAAGATAACTTAAATTTTAATAAAATAACATATAACTTACAAATAAATTAAAAAAGTATATTCTTATTAAGGATTTCTCAATCTCAAGAACAAATATATTGTAATTGATTCAAAATAATATATGATCTTGCAAATTTTTGTGTGAATTAATTTTAGCTTGTAATTAAGGCTATTATAATAATGTGCCGTATGAGACTAAAGACTAATCATAGATCAAATAATGATAGGGTATCTTATATGGTACTGAAATTTTTTTGTTCTACACGCACAACTTCAATAATTACTTCAATTTTAAGGACATATGCTAATAATTTAATATGTATTCTAACGAGGCCACCATCAATATCATTTTTATTTGCATTTTAGCTTTAATAATTTTTATACCCTGCAGAGTCAGACACAATATAATCGATTATATTTTTTCTTTTTTTCTTTCTCCACAAATATGAAAATATGGTCATTGAGTAATTGATAGCCAAAGAAAATAAGATTTGATTATTGACTTCACAAAAGTGAAGGTTCATGAATCATAGGACGTTGAAATTTTCTTAGCAGTTTCTTCAATTGGTGGGTCCCAATTTTCAAAGGCATTCAAATTAAATTAACCCAATAAGACAAGCACAATAAACATAATCATTTCTTTCTTTTGACTGAGCACCAGGACAAATATTGAAAGCAAGCATTGTAAAATGAATGATCTCATATTGAATAAATGATAGAAAAGATGGTGCACTAATTACTTAAATTTTAAGGACATTTGCTAATAATCTAACATGTATTCTAACGAGGCCCACCACCAATATCACTTTCATTTGCACTTTAGCTTTAATAATTTTTATACCCTGCAAAGTCAAACACAATATAACCGATTGTATTTTTTCTTTTTTTTTCTTTCTCCACAAATATGGAAATATGGTCAATGAGTAATTGATAGCCTAAGAAAATAAGGTTTGATTATTGACTTCACAAAAGTGAAGGTTCATGAATCACAGGACGTTGGAATTTTTCTAGCAGTTTTTTCATTTGCTAATAATCTAACATGTATTCTAAGGAGGCCCACCACCAATATCACTTTCATTTGCGCTTTAGCTTTAATAATTTTTATACCCTGCAGAAGAGTCAGACATCATATAACCGATTGTATTTTTTTTTCCTTTCTCCACAAATATGGAAATATGGTCATTGAACAATTGATAGCCAAAGAAAATAAGGTTTGATTACTGACTTCACAAAAGTGAAGGTTCATGAATCACGAGACTTTGAAAATTTCTTCGCAGTTTCTTTATTTGGTGGGTCCTAATTTTCAAAGGCATTCAGATTAAATTAACCTAATAAGACAAGCCCAATAAACATAATCATTTATTTCTTTTGACTGAGCACTAGGACAATTATTGAAAGCAAGCATTGTGAAATGAATGATCTGATATTGAATAAATGGTAGAAAAGACGGTGCACTAATTTTTCTTAGAGTTTTCTTTTAACACTGACTACATTTTCTTGGAGTTCTACACGCACAACTTTAATAATTACTTAAATCTTAAAGACATTTGCTAATAATTTAACATGTATTCTAACGAGACCCACCATCAATATCACTTTCATTTGCACTTTAGCTTTAGTAATTTTTATATTCTGCAGAGTCAAACATAATATAACTGATTGTATTTTTTCTTTTTTCTTTCTCCACAAATATGGAAATATGGTCATTGAGTAATTGATAGCCAAAGAAAATAAGGTTTGATTATTGACTTCACAAAAGTGAAGGTTCATGAATCACGGGACGTTGAAAATTTCTTAGCAGTTTCTTCATTTGTTGGGTCCCAATTCCCAAAGGCATTTAGATTAAATTAACCCAATAAGACAAGCACAAATGCACAATAAACATAATTATTTATTTCTTTTGACTGAGCACCAGGACAATTATTGAAAGCAAGCATTTTGAAAAGAATGATCTGATATTGAATAAATGGTAGAAAAGATAGTGCACTAATTTTTCTAGGAGTTTTCTTTTAACACTGACTACATTTTCTTGGAGTTCTACACGCACAACTTTAATAATTACTTAAATTTTAAGGACATTTGCTAATAATCTAACATGTATTCTAACGAGGTCCACCACCAATATCACTTTCAATTGCACTTTAGCTTTAATAATTTTTATACCCTGCAGAGTCAAACACAATATAACTGATTGTATTTTTTCTTTTTTTTTCTCCACAAATATGGAAATATGGTCATTGAGTAATTGATAGCCAAAGAAAATAAGGTTTGATTATTGACTTCACAAAAGTGAAGGTTCATGAATCATGGGACGTTGGAATTTTTCTAGCAGTTTCTTCATTTGGTGGGTCCTAATTTTCAAAGGCATTCATATTAAATTAACCCAATAAGACAAGCACAATAAACATAATCATTTCTTTCTTTTGACTGAGCACTAGGACAATTATTGAAAGCAAGCATTGTGAAATGAATGATCTCATATTGAATAAATGGTAGAAAAGATGGTGCACTAATTTTTCTTGGAGTTTTCTTTTAACACTGACTACATTTTCTCGGAGTTTTACACGCGCAACTTTAATAATTACTTAAATTTTAAAGACATTTGCTAATAATCTAACATGTATTCTAACGAGGCCCACCACCAATATCACTTTCATTTGTGCTTTAGCTTTAATAATTTTTATACCTTGAAAAGTCAAACACAATATAATCGATTGTATTTTTTCTTTTTTTCTTTCTCCACAAATATTGAAATATGGTCATTGAATAATTGATAGCCAAAGAAAATTATTATTGCTCTTCTCTCTTATTAGATGGAGCCATTTATAGAATTAAATAAATATGCATAATTATGTAACAAATATTATTTTGGATAAATTACAATCATTATCTATCACCATGTTGATCACATGATATATCTTGCACAGTGTTTTTTTTTAAATAAATACAAAAAAATCATTATGTATATGCACAGATTTCTGAAAAAGATGTTAATATCATATTTATAAATAAACTAATAATATTATATATAACTTAAATTTTAATAAAATAACATATAACTTACAAATAAATTAAAAAAGTATTTTTTTATTAAGAATTTCTCAATCTCAAGAACAAATATATTGTAATTGATTCAAAATAATATATGATCTTGCAAATTTTTGTGTGAATTAATTTTAGCTTGTAATTAAGGCTATTACAATAATGTGCCGTATGAGACTAAAGACTAATCATAGATCAAATAATGATAGGGTATCCTATATGGTACTGAAATTTTTTTGTTCTACACGCACAACTTCAATAATTACTTCAATTTTAAGGATATATGCCAATAATTTAACATGTATTTTAATGAGGCCACCATCAATATCACTTTTATTTGCGTTTTAGTTTTAATAATTTTTATACCCTACAGAGTCAGACACAATATAATCAATTGTATTTTTTCTTTTTTTCTTTCTCCACAAATATGAAAATATGGTCATTGAGTAATTGATAGCCAAAGAAAATAAGATTTGATTATTGACTTCACAAAAGTGAAAGTTGATGAATTATGGGACGTTGAAATTTTTTTAGCAGTTTCTTCATTTGGTGGGTTCCAATTTCCAAAGACATTCAGATTAAATTAACCCAATAAGACAAGCACAATAAACATAATCATTTCTTTCTTTTGACTGAGCACCAGGATCATTATTGAAAGCAAGCATTGTGAAATGAATGATCTCATATTAAATAAATGATAGAAAAGATGGTGCACTAATTTTTTTTGGAATTTTCTTTTAACACTGACTATATTTTCTTGGAGTTCTACACGCACAACTTCAATAATTACTTAAATTTTAAAGACATTTGCTAATAATCTAATATGTATTCTAACGAGACCCACCACTAATATCACTTTCATTTGCACTTTAGCTTTAATAATTTTTATACCCTGCAAAGTCAAACACAATATAACCGATTGTATTTTTCCTTTTTTTCTTTTTCCATAAATATGGAAATATGGTCATTGAGTAATTGATAGCCTAAGAAAATAAGGTTTGATTATTGACTTCACAAAAGTGAAGGTTCATGAATCACGGGACGTTAGAATTTTTCTAGCAGTTTTTTCATTTGCTAATAATCTAATATGTATTCTAAGGAGGCCCACCACCAATATCACTTTCATTTGCGCTTTAGCTTTAATAATTTTTATACCCTGCAGAAGAGTCAGACACCATATAACCAATTATATTTTTTCTTTTTTTCTTTCTCCACAAATATGGAAATATGGTCATTGAACAATTGATAGCCAAAAAAAAATGAGGTTTGATTATTGACTTCACAAAAGTGAAGGTTCATGAATCACAAGACGTTGAAAATTTTTTAGCAGTTTCTTCATTTGGTGGGTCCCAATTTTCAAAGGCATTCAGATTAAATTAACCCAATAAGATAAGCACAATAAACATAATCATTTATTTCTTTTGACTGAGCACCAGGACAATTATTGAAAGCAAGCATTGTGAAATGAATGATCTGATATTGAATAAATGGTAGAAACAAACGTTCGTATAGGCCGGTTATCATCTACGTAACCGCAAACTTGCTTTCTTCAAGGAGAGTGAAGCCCTCGAAAGAGGGACGAGCGGAACGGCTTCGGTATTGGTAAGCATTTGCCCGCCGGGCTCAGTTTGGGCTTTCCAGTCTCGTTCCCTTTAATTGCACGATATAAATAAGGAGGAATATCAAGCGGGAAGGCAGTGACGGTGAGGAAAAGGCAAGTAGTCAGAAGCAGGAAGCAGCAGTAAGAGCAAGAGCAGTCCGCAAAGCAGCTGGTTGAAGCGGGTTAATATTATGAATGTTGAATGGGAACTGAGAAAGGAACTGCTGGGGGATGAATAAACCATTACTTTGCCTTGTTCAATGTTCACCCAATCTGCTCAAAGTATTTTCAACTCTTTCATGGTATCAGAGCACTAGCTCTTGGAAAACGTTCAGTTGGTTTGTGTGAAGTGTGGTCTGAATACCTTGTTACGTCTTTTCTCTTTGGCGCTGTCCACCGCTGCGGCTGCATCCTTTCCCCTAAGAATAGTCCTTAGGAAAGGAGACTCTATCTCTTTAAAGGAGTGGAATCAATTCCTTGGAGAGAATGATTCCTCCCAATAAGGTGGTCTAATTCCTGGAATTCTTGTTCCACAAGTTGGTTTGAACGGAACAAGCGAAAAATCCCATTCCAAAAAGGGGCTTTAACACTGACTACATTTTCTTGGAGTTCTACACGCACAACTTTAATAATTACTTAAATTTTAAGGACATTTGCTAATAATCTAACATGTATTCTAACGAGACCCTCCACCAATATCACTTTTATTTGCACTTTAGCTTTAATAATTTTTATACCCTGCAGAGTCAAACACAATATAACTGATTGTAGTTTTCTTTTTTTCTTTCTCCACAAATATGAAAATATGGTCATTGAGTAATTGATAGCCAAAGAAAATAAGGTTTGATTATTGACTTCACAAAAGTGAAGGTTCATGAATCACGGGACGTTGAAAATTTCTTAGCAATTTCTTCATTTGGTGGGTCCCAATTCCCAAAGGCATTTAGATTAAATTAACCCAATAAGACAAGCACAATAAACATAATCATTTATTTCTTTTGACTGAGCACCAGGACAATTATTGAAAGCAAGCATTGTGAAATGAATGATCTGATATTGAATAAATGGTAGAAAAGATAGTGCACTAATTTTTCTTGGAGTTTTCTTTTAACACTGACTACATTTTCTTGGAGTTCTACACGCACAACTTTAATAATTACTTAAATTTTAAGGACATTTGCTAATGATCTAACATGTATTCTAACGAGACCCACCACCAATATCACTTTCATTTACACTTTAGCTTTAATAATTTTTATACCCTACAGAGTCAAACACAGTATAACTGATTGTCTTTTTTCTTTTTTTCTTTCTCCACAAATATGAAAATATGGTCATTAAGTAATTGATAGCCAAAGAAAATAAGGTTTGATTATTGACTTCACAAAAGTGAAAGTTCATGAATCATGGGACGTTAAAATTTTTCTAACAGTTTCTTCATTTAGTGGGTCCCAATTCCCAAAGACATTTATATTAAATTAACCCAATAAGACAAGCACAATAAACATAATCATTTTTTTTTACTGAGCACCAGGACGTTTATTGAAAGCAAGCATTGTGAAATGAATGATCTCATATTGAATAAATGGTAGAAAAGATGGTGCACTAATTTTTTTTGGAGTTTTCTTTTAACACTGACTACATTTTCTTGGAGTTCTACACGCGCAGCTTCAATAATTACTTAAATTTTAAAGACATTTGCTAATAATCTAACATGTATTCTAACGAGGCCCACCACCAATATCACTTTCATTTGCGCTTTAGCTTTAATAATTTTTATACCCTGAAAAGTCAAACACAATATAATTGATTGTATTTTTTCTTTTTTTCTTTCTCCACAAATATTGAAATATGGTCATTGAGTAATTGATAGCCAAAGAAAATAAGGTTTGATTATTGACTTCACAAAAGTGAATCACGGGACGTTGAAATTTTTCTAGCAGTTTCTTCATTTGGCGGGTCTCAATTTCCAAAGGCATTCAGATTAAATTAACCCAATAAGACAAGCACAATAAACATAATCATTTCCTTCTTTTGACTGAGCACCAGGACAATTATTGAAAGCAAGCATTGTAAAATGAATGATCTCATATTGAATAAATGGTAGAAAAGATGGTGCACTAATCTTTCTTGGAGTTTTCTTTTAACACTGACTACGTTTTCTTGGTGTTCTACATGCACAACTCTAATAATTACTTAAATTTTAAGGACATTTGCTAATAATCTAACATGTATTCTAACGACACGCACCACCAATATCACTTTCATTTGCGCTTTAGCTTTAATAATTTTTATACCCTGCAGAGTCAAACACAGTATAACTGATTGTATTTTTTCTTTTTTTTCTTTCTCCACAAATATGGAAATATGGTCATTGAGTAATTGATAGCCAAAGAAAATAAGGTTTGATTATTTACTTCACAAAAGTGAAGGTTCATGAATCACGGGACATTGGAATTTTCCTAGAAGCTTCTTCATTTGGTGGGTCCAACTTCCAAAGGCATTCAGATTAAATTAACCCAATAAGACAAGCACAATAAACATAATCATTTTTTTCTTTTGACTGAACACAAGAACAATTATTAAAAGCAAGCATTGTGAAATGAATGATCTCATATTAAATAAATGATAGAAAAGATGGTGCACTAATTTTTCTTAGAATTTTCTTTTAATATTGACTACATTTTCTTTGCATTACAAGCCAATTATTTTAGTTAGTGACCAACAAACTTATGCTGTAAAAAAAATCTAAAATTTACTGTAGTTTTTAACAAAACAGATCAATAAAAGAAAAAAAAAATTCATATTATCTTAAATTACTTTGCTTCGCCAGAAATTTCCAACAGTATTACAAAGTAATGTATGTGTGGCTATAGAGGACCTCTCAAAAAAACAGAAAAAGATATCAACATACTGTGAAAATTATTAATTTAAGAAAAATTAAAATAACAACACAAGAATAATAAATTTCTTTCGTTTGTCTGTGCATGCATTTTTTTTTTAAAGAAGTAAAGTGCATTCAATACTTTTCACAATTGTTAAAATATAACAATGGTCTTTCTTTTTTTTTTTTTATTAGCTATATTTGGCATTAGTATTTTGTATGCACTTTGAATTCATATAAATGTGTTAATTTAATTCGTTGATTTATTTAGCCAATTACTTATTAACGTAAATAGAAACGCAGTTTAATTAATTTTTATTTTTTAGTCTCAATCTTTTTTTTTAAATACAATTTAACTGACTAAATTTTTACGGTTACTAAAATATTTTTAACTCTAAATTCTAAAAAAATTGATTTACATTAAATAATTAAAAATTACTTTTCCTATGCTTTCTTCGACAGTAGTTTTAATACATGAATAATTCTATGAGCGAATGTCTTTGTTTCTTTTGGGATATTAGGGCGAGTCAACGACGACTTAAGTCTGATGCAATAACACCAAAAATGAAAAATCTATGCAACGAGTCAAGTGTAATTTGTGTGTTAGTGCCCAACAAAAATTTTTTTTTTAACACAAATTTTAATAATTTAGTTAATTTGTGCTCTAAAAACGCATATTAAATTATTGTTAGTAGGAGTTTTTAAATTTTTTATTTTAAG
>NC_029793.2:2573926-2574224 GCF_000816755.2 Arachis ipaensis | reverse complement strand
TTAAAATCTACTGCTTTTACACATCTTAATAAAATCTAAATTTTAAACTCTTCTACGTTAAGTTTCTTTGATGTTACTGTTTAAAAAATAAAAAATAAAAATGGCTTTTGAAGGTGTCAAATTCGTTTGAATCTGCAGCTATGAGTAGTTCAAGTGCAATTATTTCCGGAAGATTCTTGAATTTGGAATTAATTGAAAGTAATTTCAGAAAAAGATTAATTTGATTCAACATATTGTTAGACATTTAACGAGCATTTGGTGTAGTAAGTATAAGGTGATCTGTAATAAGTGTGTGTAA
>NC_029793.2:2570331-2573908 GCF_000816755.2 Arachis ipaensis | reverse complement strand
GTCTGCCAGGCAGGTCGATCCCTGGCCCTGGCTTTGCCAACGAAGGGATAAGGACGGATGGTTCTTTTTAAAAAGTATTATACATGACGATTCTAATGAAGAAATGGCATAAGATTAATTTTAATGAGATGTGAGTATTGTTTTTGTCTCTAACATTTGGAGTAAATTCTATTTGTGTCTTTAACGTTTAAATCGTTCTATTTGTATTCCTAACGTTTGTAAAAGTGATTCAATGTTATCCTGCCGTCAATTACACATCATGAGTATTTTAGTTTGAGTTTTAAAAATCTCTTATTAAAGTTAGAATACAAATGTCTGTGATAGAATCGATGATCTACTCCGAAAAATAGCTCATCTAATAATATTGAAACTAATTCCTACAACATTTACATAATTCACTTTTCTGGGACATAATTAAATCTAAACACAAATAGTTGGTATAATATTAAAATCGAACACATCCAAGTGAGACCTAATTGAGAATGAATACATTCAAGTGAGAATAATTAAAAAATATAATCTGATTTGTTAGTATAATTTATAGTAGGATAACATTGAATCACTTTTATAAACGTTAAGGATACAAATAGGATGATTTAAACGTTAAGGACACAAATAGAACTTATTCCAAATGTTGGAGACAAAAACAATACTTTACTCATAAAAAAATTATAAAGTTTTAGAAAATAATTAAGAGAAATAGAAGATTGATGATATGATAAACAATAGAATGTATGATAGAATGATGGAGGTTAGAAGAAAAGCTTTAATTACTTACTATCAGAGATAGTATATGAAAAAAAAAAAGTACACTGAAAACAGATGTTTTGATTTTGATAAGCGAAGGATCGATATGGACAAAAATATAAGATGTTTTTGCAATATAATTTCAGCAAGAAAAAAAAATAATAGAATTGATATACTGATAATTAATGGTAGATTGATCAAGAATTAAATTAGAATAAAAATTGCTATTATAAAATTAAATTTTATAAAGATTTATATTATCAAAATGATATTCTCTTAAGGTGGAATTCAGAGATGGTATGATGGGTAGGATAGATGAAAAATATTATGTGACTTTGGAAGCATTGTCGAGGAAATTAAAAAGGCAGTGTGGAATTGTGAGTCATCTAATTAAAGTGCTAAGTTGTAAGGAATACAACATAAATTTCATTAAAAAGTTTTGGGATAAAATTGGGTCTGAATAAAAATTTTATTTTTATTTTGCTTTAAAAAATCTTTATATTTATGCATATTATTTATTAATGTTACTACACAGGCCGTAAAATTAAGAAAAAAAAAAGAATATTCACAAACTATGTATGTAGAAATAATATGATTTACTCTTATTATTTCAGTTTGTTAATTATTTTAAATTCCATTTTACTATGATTAATATTTTGTTAATTAGAATTTAAAAATTGAAAAAACTGATAGAATCAAAATTGTTTTTAGTTTGATTCGGTTCGATTCGATTATTACAAAAATAATAAATCGATTGATTGATGTTATGAGAAAATCGAACAGATTGGTTTGATTGGTTTTTAATTTGGTCTAAAATCAAACTAAATTGAACCCATAACATTCTTATTGTCTTTTATATCATATGGAGAGTGATTATATCTTAAGTGCATCTTCCCAAAGTCAAAAGACTCAATAATGGTTCTTAAATATAGTGATAAATTAACTAATAAAATTTAATAAATTTTTTAAGATTGCTAATTATTTTGTTTTAAATTCATAAATTTGATAAAATACCATTTTTATTAAATTTCAAAATTAAAGAACAAAATCTAGATTCTTATTCTTATTAATTTATTTTTTATATTTTATTTAAATTTAAATATCTTTTTATTGATATTTATATTTTAAAGGTTATGAAAATAAAATAAATAAATAATTTAAACTAACAAATGTCAATATGATTAAAAACTTTTTTATACTAATGTTACATGCATAGCCAATAAAAAAGAAGTTGATTTCTTAATTTTGTAGTTAGTGTTTATAAAATATATTTTTTATTTTGTAGTATATATTTAAGGCTATTTGCGAAAATAATACTATTAACAAAGTTAACAAATAATACACCTAAAAGTGAATTAGTTGTTTCTAACACAAATTAGAAATTAACATTTTTATTTAAATAAAAAGTTTTAATTTATATAGTATTCTGAAAGATTAAAAATTAATTTATTATTATTATTGTTGTTAGAGACTATTTTATCTAAAATAAAAATTTAATTGCATATTAATAGAATAAAAATCGACAACTAAGAATACATTTAGTTTACATTTTTATATTTTGTTTTTATTTTTAGTATTTTTTATTTTTTAAATTTTATAAAAAAATTAAAAATAATAAAAAAAATTATTTTTATTTTTTAAAATGCGAACGAAACGTAGTATAATTTGTTTAAAGTTATTGTATACAATGTTCGCCATGTGATTTTAATCGTCAACAATAAAAGACAAAAATTGCATATGTGAAAGAAATGATATATGCTTTCAACTATATTAATTAAGTGTTGGATTGCCATAGATTCCATATTAGATTGGAATAAAATTAAAAAAAATACAATTCTGTGATTTTTTTATTTTAATTAGCAATTGACATTTTTTACATAATTTTTTTTCGGTTATTGTTTACCCCTTTTTTTATTTTGGTTTTGCCATGAAATTTGTACAATAATACACAGGTTTTAACAATATACAATTTAGGAAGCGTTTCAGTTTCAGGTGAGGTATTGTACTATGTTAAAAGTTCAGTATGTCTTCAGATATAATATAAAATGGTAAATTATATGGTAAAGATATAAGTTTATAGATTTTTTTTTATATAATAAAAGAGAAATTAAAAATATTATTAGGACCTATATTTTGAATATTAATAAAATAATAAAAAATAACTATAAAAAAATTTATATTCTCTCTATATAACCTCAATCTATATAGTAGAATGTCTCAAATAAAATATATGAAAGGATGAAAATATGAAAGAGATCAGAGGAATATTTTGAAGATGTGGACCATTAATCTGTTGGTAAATTTTATAGTGCTTTTGATTGTGTGTTTAAATTACTTAACTTGTTTTTATAAATAAAAAATTAAATATATAAAATAAAAATTAAATCTTTAAAATTTATTAAATATTATTTTTTACCTTTTTTAGTAACTTAAACATCATGTTTTAGGCACCATAACATTCACCTAACCTGTTTTTCCATTGTGAAGTTCGTAAGTATGGAAGAAGTCCATAATGTAGACCGGCTTATGTCATGTGTCTTGTAGTTGGCAAACTTGGCTTACAATGAAATGGTGAGCCAAGTCTGACGTTGATGGACCTTTTATCAAATGTTTGGCCCTTATGATTGAGACTAGCCGAGTATTTTATTCCAAGAATAAAAGTTACTTTTGTTGACTTGGTCGGTGATATAACATTTATTTGGATGTAATTAAATTGTTAAAAAAATATATTGTTTAATAATTTTTTAAATATATTTAATAAAATTTTAACAATAAAAATAAAAATATTTTTTAATTATAACTTATAATTTTTAAAAATTACTTAAAAATG
>NC_029793.2:2568492-2570114 GCF_000816755.2 Arachis ipaensis | reverse complement strand
AACTATTTAAACATGAAATTTTTTACCTTTTAAAAAAAATCACTGAATTTTTTTTTTCTAAAAACTCACAAAAAAGAAAATCCATAATTTTGTCCATTTAGGCCAATTATTCCCGATCATATTAGAGGGTGGCTACACTTTAAGGGCGTGATGAGGGCAGCAATGGTAGGGCCACTAAGGATTTTATTTTGATTTATTATCTTATATTATATTAGAAAAATATAGGTAACAAATAAGATTTTTGAATAATGTGTAAACAATGTGAATTAATAGAGTTAAAAGAATAAATTTAATTAATAATATTAAATTAAAATGTAGAATATTTTTATTTTATTAGTAATTATTTATATTGTTCAAAATTTTCATTGTTCCTAACACTCTCCTATTATATTTTATGCATGAAATTGAAAGCTAGCACTAACTACTAATTAAATATGGGGCCCTCTTGTTTATAAATAGATTACTTTCTGAAACTCAACACTCAACACTCCCAACACTCTTCTTTCTTCTCATGCCTCTTCAATCTTCTTTCTCCTCCTCTTCCACTTATTCTTTTTTCCCCTCTTTCTTGTTGTTCTTCTTCTCTTCAATCATGAAAGCCAAGCTTGATCTCCACCCTTGAGACCTCAACGCCTTTAGAACTCTCCAAAGAGACCTTGGTCTCAATGCACTTTTAGTCAACGGTAAGGCTTCCATCGATGCTGTGTTCTGCGACACCGCCACAGCCACCTACGTCCTCCAAGAATCTCAATCGAACCCTCTCTTCCGCCATTTTACACCTCACTCAGCTTAAAGAACTCTCTTTATCTCATAACCACCTCGTTGACCGCATCCCAAACTCCATAGTCAACCTCAAGAAGCTCGAAATCCTCGATCTCCGTGGCAACGGCTTCTCCGGCGAAGTCCCGCCTCACCTTTTTTCGCTTGCAAGGCTCCGACTCCTCGATGTCTCCTCCAACAAACTCTCCGGCAACCTCAACTTCCTCAAGTATTTTCCGAACCTGGAAAAGCTAAACGTCGCCGACAACCACTTTGTTGGTCGTGTCCCGGTTTCCATTCGCTCGTTTCGGAACCTCAGACACTTCAACTTCTCCGGCAATAGTTTCCTCGAAGGCTCAACGCCGATTGCCAAGAGTTACAATGAAGTCGAAGACTTCCAGTCTGTTGTCCCAAGACGCTTCATCTTCGCTGAGGACTTGACGGTGAGAGTAACGGCGGCAGCATAACCACTCTTGCGCCATCTCCGAGATCAAACAAAAGGAGGAGGAGGAGGAGCTATTTTCCTAGTTTTTGATATTGTTAGTTGAGAGTTGTAACTGTAACTGACTTTGTTTGATCGGTGTGATGTAGGGCGAAGCTGGATTCATCGGCGGAGCACGGTGTCAGAAAGTTCTCCGATTTCACGCCGGAGGAGTTCAAGAGGCATTACCTTGGGTTGAAGCTGTTAGTCCAGTCAAGAACCAGGTGCGTACGTATTATTATTATTACTGTTGTTATTATTAAAATTTTATCTGAATTTTTTAGTTTATTGATAAAGTTTATTTGAAGTGTATATAAATGTATTTTTCATATTATAAAGTGTAAAAATATTTTCTTTCATAAATAGTAATACAATAGATTAA
>NC_029793.2:2559711-2568451 GCF_000816755.2 Arachis ipaensis | reverse complement strand
ATCTTTTTAATTTATTTTTAAAGAATTTAGAATTAAACTTTATATCAATCATAGAGTCACATATCTTTTTAGCATATTTTTTTCATGATTTATTAAGGAAAAAAGATTGTTACCAATAGAATAGAAGAGAGTTCAATGTAATAACATCATTGTGGAATGTTGTTGGAAGAGTTTTTACGCTCACCATAATATTGGATGTTGTTAAAGTTATTGTTGTCCAATTTTTAAATAACTTAAAAATTAAAGATCAAATAAAGAAGGGAGGTTGAATTCACCTGTTAAGTAATACGACTTGTCAAGATCATTACTTTAAATGGGATAAATTTCACAGGGAACTCCCTTCTATCGGCAACAATTTTTTTTTTCCAATGGATCATGAAGAAAGTATGCCAAAAGAATATGTGACTCCACGCTTGAATTTGAACAAAGTACTCTTGTCCTTCTCATCACAGCAAAGAATCTTGGAATTGCACATGGTTGTACATAGTAATAAACAAAGTAAAAGGATTTGAATGTGGTATTGATAAGAAAAGGAAACGGCCATATTGATTGAACAATAAGATATTATGTTGTCTTGTTTTAGAGTTTTGGGGATGGTCTTATATATCGTGCAGTTGTTTAAGGTACCATTTTATAATTGCCTCATTCTTTTTTTTTTTATTGGTTTTATTTATTGATGGTGTGTATGTAGGTGAGGTTTGGGCTAAACTTGCAAGTTTGGGGGGTCAAGCTAATCATCTCTGCAAGGAATGAAGCTAAACTGGAGTGAGTAAAGACAAAACTGAAAGGTACGATGGATTCATCTTACTTTTATGTGCAAATATTGATATAGGCTAATGGCTTGAGTTATTATTAATTATTAAGTTATTTGAATATCACTACGGAACCATGCACCGGAAGAAATCAAGAGTTTGCCTCATCTTTATTGATTTGTCCATGTTTAGAATGTACATGTTTCATCTTTATTGATTTAATTCATGATTAACCTAATAAAGAATATAGTCACACTATAGCCATCCATCTTACAAGTTCAAAGTTCTAGTAAAACATATGTAGAAAACGTTTATATTATTATTATTATTATTATTATTATTATTATTATTATTATTATTATTATTATTATTATTATTATTATTATTATTATTATTATTATTATTATTATTATTATTATTATTATTATTATTATTATTATTATTATTATTATTATTATTATTATTATTATTATTATTATTATTATTATTATTATTATTATTATTATTATTATTATTATTATTATTATTATTATTATTATTATTATTATTATTATTATTATTATTATTATTATTATTATTATTATTATTATTATTATTATTATTATTATTATTATTATTATTATTATTATTATTATTATTATTATTATTATTATTATTATTATTATTATTATTATTATTATTATTATTATTATTATTATTATTATTATTATTATTATTATTATTATTATTATTATTATTATTATTATTATTATTATTATTATTATTATTATTATTATTATTATTATTATTATTATTATTATTATTATTATTATTATTATTATTATTATTATTATTATTATTATTATTATTATTATTATTATTATTATTATTATTATTATTATTATTATTATTATTATTATTATTATTATTATTATTATTATTATTATTATTATTATTATTATTATTATTATTATTATTATTATTATTATTATTATTATTATTATTATTATTATTATTATTATTATTATTATTATTATTATTATTATTATTATTATTATTATTATTATTATTATTATTATTATTATTATTATTATTATTATTATTATTATTATT
This sequence comes from Arachis ipaensis, assembly GCF_000816755.2. NCBI lineage: Eukaryota > Viridiplantae > Streptophyta > Magnoliopsida > Fabales > Fabaceae > Arachis > Arachis ipaensis. The sequence goes on along the minus strand of NC_029793.2, from coordinate 2,566,607 downwards.
ATTATTATTATTATTATTATTATTATTATTATTATTATTATTATTATTATTATTATTATTATTATTATTATTATTATTATTATTATTATTATTATTATTATTATTATTATTATTATTATTATTATTATTATTATTATTATTATTATTATTATTATTATTATTATTATTATTATTATTATTATTATTATTATTATTATTATTATTATTATTATTATTATTATTATTATTATTATTATTATTATTATTATTATTATTATTATTATTATTATTATTATTATTATTATTATTATTATTATTATTATTATTATTATTATTATTATTATTATTATTATTATTATTATTATTATTATTATTATTATTATTATTATTATTATTATTATTATTATTATTATTATTATTATTATTATTATTATTATTATTATTATTATTATTATTATTATTATTATTATTATTATTATTATTATTATTATTATTATTATTATTATTATTATTATTATTATTATTATTATTATTATTATTATTATTATTATTATTATTATTATTATTATTATTATTATTATTATTATTATTATTATTATTATTATTATTATTATTATTATTATTATTATTATTATTATTATTATTATTATTATTATTATTATTATTATTATTATTATTATTATTATTATTATTATTATTATTATTATTATTATTATTATTATTATTATTATTATTATTATTATTATTATTATTATTATTATTATTATTATTATTATTATTATTATTATTATTATTATTATTATTATTATTATTATTATTATTATTATTATTATTATTATTATTATTATTATTATTATTATTATTATTATTATTATTATTATTATTATTATTATTATTATTATTATTATTATTATTATTATTATTATTATTATTATTATTATTATTATTATTATTATTATTATTATTATTATTATTATTATTATTATTATTATTATTATTATTATTATTATTATTATTATTATTATTATTATTATTATTATTATTATTATTATTATTATTATTATTATTATTATTATTATTATTATTATTATTATTATTATTATTATTATTATTATTATTATTATTATTATTATTATTATTATTATTATTATTATTATTATTATTATTATTATTATTATTATTATTATTATTATTATTATTATTATTATTATTATTATTATTATTATTATTATTATTATTATTATTATTATTATTATTATTATTATTATTATTATTATTATTATTATTATTATTATTATTATTATTATTATTATTATTATTATTATTATTATTATTATTATTATTATTATTATTATTATTATTATTATTATTATTATTATTATTATTATTATTATTATTATTATTATTATTATTATTATTATTATTATTATTATTATTATTATTATTATTATTATTATTATTATTATTATTATTATTATTATTATTATTATTATTATTATTATTATTATTATTATTATTATTATTATTATTATTATTATTATTATTATTATTATTATTATTATTATTATTATTATTATTATTATTATTATTATTATTATTATTATTATTATTATTATTATTATTATTATTATTATTATTATTATTATTATTATTATTATTATTATTATTATTATTATTATTATTATTATTATTATTATTATTATTATTATTATTATTATTATTATTATTATTATTATTATTATTATTATTATTATTATTATTATTATTATTATTATTATTATTATTATTATTATTATTATTATTATTATTATTATTATTATTATTATTATTATTATTATTATTATTATTATTATTATTATTATTATTATTATTATTATTATTATTATTATTATTATTATTATTATTATTATTATTATTATTATTATTATTATTATTATTATTATTATTATTATTATTATTATTATTATTATTATTATTATTATTATTATTATTATTATTATTATTATTATTATTATTATTATTATTATTATTATTATTATTATTATTATTATTATTATTATTATTATTATTATTATTATTATTATTATTATTATTATTATTATTATTATTATTATTATTATTATTATTATTATTATTATTATTATTATTATTATTATTATTATTATTATTATTATTATTATTATTATTATTATTATTATTATTATTATTATTATTATTATTATTATTATTATTATTATTATTATTATTATTATTATTATTATTATTATTATTATTATTATTATTATTATTATTATTATTATTATTATTATTATTATTATTATTATTATTATTATTATTATTATTATTATTATTATTATTATTATTATTATTATTATTATTATTATTATTATTATTATTATTATTATTATTATTATTATTATTATTATTATTATTATTATTATTATTATTATTATTATTATTATTATTATTATTATTATTATTATTATTATTATTATTATTATTATTATTATTATTATTATTATTATTATTATTATTATTATTATTATTATTATTATTATTATTATTATTATTATTATTATTATTATTATTATTATTATTATTATTATTATTATTATTATTATTATTATTATTATTATTATTATTATTATTATTATTATTATTATTATTATTATTATTATTATTATTATTATTATTATTATTATTATTATTATTATTATTATTATTATTATTATTATTATTATTATTATTATTATTATTATTATTATTATTATTATTATTATTATTATTATTATTATTATTATTATTATTATTATTATTATTATTATTATTATTATTATTATTATTATTATTATTATTATTATTATTATTATTATTATTATTATTATTATTATTATTATTATTATTATTATTATTATTATTATTATTATTATTATTATTATTATTATTATTATTATTATTATTATTATTATTATTATTATTATTATTATTATTATTATTATTATTATTATTATTATTATTATTATTATTATTATTATTATTATTATTATTATTATTATTATTATTATTATTATTATTATTATTATTATTATTATTATTATTATTATTATTATTATTATTATTATTATTATTATTATTATTATTATTATTATTATTATTATTATTATTATTATTATTATTATTATTATTATTATTATTATTATTATTATTATTATTATTATTATTATTATTATTATTATTATTATTATTATTATTATTATTATTATTATTATTATTATTATTATTATTATTATTATTATTATTATTATTATTATTATTTAGTAAATATTTTATAAATTTAAAATGAGGTTTATTTATTTTAACCAATCTATAATTTTATTTTTATTATTATATTATTGTTGATTTTTTAAAATATTATTAAAACTTGTTATGTCATGGTTGGTTATTTAAAATTTGATATCAAGACTTGTTGTAACACCATACTACATAGAGCTTTACGCTTAAGTCGTAGAATAGAGGTAGTGCGATGTTACGGACCTCTAATCAGAAAATACATACGTATAATAGTGGAAAAGTATAATATACTGAACTTTGAAAAACGGATAAAGCAAAATCGCAAAATAAAAAACGCAACACTCAGAAAACGGAATTACTTGCGGGCTAAGAACCTAAATATCTTAGATATGAATAAGCGAAAGAGTGGATAAATAGCCAAGAATACAGCATAACTAGCCCCTGACTCAGTCTGCGAAGCCAAGGCTGTCCGAAGAATATTTACATACATATACAAGTATCCCAAAATACCCAAAATACAGAAATAAAACCTTAACTCTCCTTTAACCTCTATGAGGGACAAAATAATCAAGTTTCTTAGAGAGAAAGTTAAGTACATATATACACAAACTGATAATCAAAAGAACCCATGGACTACTCCGCTTCAGGGATCCAGACACCTAGTGAGGTGCCTCTCGACCTGCATTTGAAACAACAACATAGTATGGGGTGAGAACCGGAGGTTCTCACCATGGTAAAGGTGCCACGCATATAATATATAAGGTCTTGAGAATGCCAGGGGCAATCCTATAATGCCATCATACAGTTATAAAACTTAAACTCTAAGCAGAAGGCATAAATAGGGGTAGGTAACCTAAAGAGTTCTAAACTTACTTACTCTAAACCTAACATTAACACCAAACCGGTCCACCATTCCTCCGCTCCTCCATCACCATTGGTTTAGCAGAGACAAACAATCAAACAATTTCACGCACAAGTAGAAAACAGATAGTGCAAGTAGAAATATAACAGTTAGCATGATATATATTCAGTTAGGCAATTCCAAGTGATGCATAGCAGACAAAATAAACAAAATGCATATGATGAATGTCTATCCTACTGGTCATGAGCTCACGTGTCGGTTACTTTACTAGAACCCGACACATCTGGTAGCTAACCCAGACATTAGTCTCTAGGTTGCGCATCTCCAAGAGGATCATAAACGAAGGAGAGCGCCTTTCCACCTTCTCCTGGAGGTTTCACGAAGAAGAGTGCCTTTCCACATCGAAGGAGTGTGCCTTTCCACCTTACAACCAGAGAAGAATGTGGGAGAAACAATACAAAGGAGAGTGCCTTTCCACCTTCCCCACATCTACATCACGACAAGAGAGGGAACTTCCGTCCTCAACTTGCCATATCGACCATTTTAGCCACACACAGTCAAAGTTCATAAAAATCAAGTTTCGTTCAAAACCTCAAACCTTCCTTTTCTATAAAATTCAACTCACCATACCTACTTCTTGTCCCAATTAATCAGCACCAATACACATACATAGCATCTCAATACAAGTCCACCACCTATTCAACAAATCACAAACTCTTCAAACTTTATTTTTCATCAAATCACATACTAAGTTCTCACCTCCATCAACATTAACATCATCATTATACTAGCATACATATGTACATATTTAACCCACATTATCAATTGCTCAACTACAACCAAGCACCAAGAAAACATCATAAATTCACCATGACCATATTCCTCAACACATGCTTAACATCAAGTTATCAATCAACATTATAAAGATTAATCATTCAACATATTCAACCACTTCAACTTATTATCCTATAGTTCTCTAGCCTAAGTTTTCCTAGAGCATTACATATTAAATGCGCGAAACCTAAATCATACTTTGGCTGATTCCGGCATTGGTCCAAGACAACCCTTAAGTCATACACACAACTCCACAATTCACAAAACCACCAAGACCTTGACGCCAATCCTTCACCAAGCCTTCAAATGTCCACAATTCAATCCCAAAACTTGTATACACACACCTAGTTTACACCTATTATGCATATATGATTCAAAATTCAGAATTCACATACTCAAAACCAAGAATTTGGCCAAGGCAAGAAATTTCACCGTACGCCGGACCAAGAGAGCCAAAACCAACAAGCTCCACAAGCTAATTTGAACCTAAAGAATCAAAGTTAACAAATTATCAACTTGTGCACACATAATTTTCGAAAATTGAAAGGAAGGAGAGGCTGGAGTGTTAGAGTAACTTACAAAAGAAATTGTTCTGATAGAATTGTAGAGCTCGACGCGGTGAACGTGTAGCCGCAAACGATGCGGCGATTGGAGTTCGGATGAAGAAGTTATAGTGGATAGAAGGTGGTGTTAGGTTTATGTCTTCTTCCCTTTCACCATGGGTGCTGCTTCAGCGTGTTTGCTGAGTGAAGGGAAGAAGAGTGCCCTTCTTTAATTACTTGGGCTGACTAGTTGGGCCTTGGGTCCATTTTGGGCCCGGTTCAATTGGTTCGGCTTGTTCGATCCAATCTTGGAGTCAAATTTTTTGAAATTGGTGTCAAAATTCTCGTTTTAATGAACTCTATTATAATTTAATATAATATTCATATTTTTAATTTTTTTATTAAAAATTAATTTATTGACTAATTATTCGCTAATTTTCTAGGGTTTACACTTGTTATGTATATTTTTTTAATTTATAAAACCACAAATTTAATCTTGTCTATACCGCTTGATATTAGATTGAATTGAATCAGATTGTCTATAAAAAAGTATTTAATCCAAATTGCACTGTAAGTAAAATTAATGTTTAAATCAGATGAATTTTTGACACAAAACTGATCTAAATCGCATCGCAAATAACCCTAAATAAAATATAATATATTTTTTAGTAATTATTAAATAATTTTAAAAAATATTTTGCATTTCTATTTTATAATTTAATTCTTTAGTTTTTAGTAATTGTTAAATAATTTTAAAATATATTTTGCATTTCTATTTTATAATTGAATTCTTTAGAAATTAGAATAAATTATTTGTTATAGAATTAATGCTTTTATATATAAACAAAATGTTTAAAGTTTCATTGCTAGATGTGATAAGATTGAATAGTTACATTTTTTTATGAAACAAGTTCACACAATAAATCTGTAACATCAATAAACAGAGCAATTTCATCATGATATAAATGTCACCAAAAAAATGAAATATATATATATATATTATATACTAATTACTTCAAATACGAAAAACTTGAATTTATATATATATAAGTTTAAGTTTTTTATGTTCAAGGCGTTTAGCCAATTGCACCCTGTGTCGTTTTTTTTGTGAGATTTATGTTATAATGAAATTGTTCTGTTTCTTGATATTACAGATTTATTGTGTGAACTTGTTTCATAAAAAAATACAACTATTCAATCTTATCACATCTAGTAATGAAACTTTAAACATTTTGTTTATATATAAAAGCATTAATTGCATAACAAATAATTTATTCTAATTTCTAAAGAATTCAATTATAAAATAGAAATGCAAAATATATTTTAAAATTATTTAACAATTACTAAAAAATATAAAGAACTTTTTGGACAAGCTATATAAGAAACTC
>NC_029793.2:2557861-2559619 GCF_000816755.2 Arachis ipaensis | reverse complement strand
TAAAATTCTATATGAGTTAAAAAAAAATGAAACATATTTTTTATAAGGGTGTGAATATCTTTCTATTCTAAACGCATTTTAATGAGAAAATATAAGAATTTTGTTATTATCTCTACTATTAAAAACAAAACTATGAGGCTTTATACCAAAACAGATAATCAAGTGATCAATGACTAGTCAATTAAATAGATGAAATAACGTTTAATAAGCTAAGTTAGATAATCGAGTCCAAGTGTCCAACCCATTATTTTGAACTCGTTTTGCCATCCCTTAGTGGCTGCTTAAAATATATATATATATGGTGAACTGTGTTCATAACAAGATGCACTATAAACTGTTCAATCTTATTGTAGCTAGTATTGAAACATTAGACATTTTATTGATAAAAGCATTCTATATCATAAATAATCTATTCTGATTCTTAACAATTTAAATTGTAAAATAGAGATGTTCAAATGTATTTTGAATTATTCAACAATATTAGAGTTATTTGCAAATTTTTTTTTATGAAAAGAAATAAAAATGAACAAAAATTTTTAAGCAAATAAACTAATATACATATAATTTTTGGGTAAAACACATAGATAAAATAAATGCAGTTCAATATTACACGAGATGGGTATAAGGAAAGCTCAACTCCCTTTAACACATATCCCCTCATACTAATAGCATTCAAATTTAAAAGGATGAGCTTCTTAGTTTTTTTTTTTTTGCTGATAGTAGGGGCAAAGGCCCATCTTAGGTATAATCTTAATACTCTCCTCTTTTAATATTTACAAGGATATAGTTAATAAATAATTAACTTAAAAGTAATAATGTCAGTAAGTAATCTGTATAAATAGAATTTTTAAAATTCGATTATATATTACAAAAGTAATAAATTGAATCAAGTTAATTTGATTTATTATTGTTCCATGTAATAAATCGAATCCAGTTAATTCGATTTACATAGTATAAGTGTAAATCGAATTAGATAGATTTAATTTACATATATTGAATCTGAATTCGGACATGCATGTACCATTCTTCATTTAGGATAATTGTGTAATATTGGACTACATTTATTTTATCTATGTGTTTTATTCTATAAATTAACTTAAAAGTAGTAAATGTCAATAATTTATATTAGTACTAAATCAAATCAGCTAAATTAATTCGATTTATATGTATATGCTACAGAAGTAGTAAATCGAATAAACTATATTCGATTTACTATTCATATAGCACATATAGTAAATCGAATCCAATTGATTCGATTTATATTGAAAAATCATAAATCAAATTTAGTTGATTCGATTTACATAGAGTTATTTTAGGACATACATGTAACTCATTTCATTTTAAGACATTGGTATAATATTGATCTCCATTTAGTTTGTTTGTGTGATTTACCCTTTTATTATCTATTTTACAAGTTCAATATCAGTTCTAATAAAGCATAATTAGAGTAAACTAATAGTATTATATTATATTTAGGGTTATTTGCGATGCGATTTAGATCAGTTTTGTGTCAAAAATTCATCTGATTTAAACACTAATTTTACTTGCAGTGCAATTTGGATTAAATACTTTTTTATAGACAATCTGATTCAATTCAATCTAATATTAAGCGGTTTAGACAAGATTAAATTTATGGTTTTATAAATTAAAAAATATGCATAACAAGTCTCGACATCAAATTTTAAATAACCAACAATGACATAACAAGTTTTAATAATATTTTTAAAAATCAACAATAATATAATAATAAAAATAAAA
>NC_029793.2:2550330-2557854 GCF_000816755.2 Arachis ipaensis | reverse complement strand
TTTTACTAGAACTTTGAACTTGTAAAATGGATGGCTATAGTGTGACTGTGTTCCTTATTAGGTTAGTCATGGATTAAATCAATAAACATGAAATATCCACATTCTAGGCATGGACAAATCAATGAAGATGAGGCAAACTCTTGATTTCTTCATGTGCATGGTTCCCTGGTGATATTCAAATAACATGTTGGTGCGTGGGCACAACTCTCATTTTATATTTTTTGTGCATACACATGGATAAAATGTGTAGGCACGACTCTGTTACCACACTACTTTACTTTTTTTTTTTTTTTTCTCCATTTCTTCGCTTCTTTTCTTTTTTCTTCTCTTCTTTTTCTTTAATTATCATCTATCACTATCATTCACCATTCACTATACCTCCTTTTAGTTAGTTAGTTAGTTAGTTAGTGTTTAGCTAGTAAGTTAATTAGTTTAATTTTCTATTTTAATAGATTAGGTTATTAACATAGGTTAGATTTTTTAGTGATAAGTGTTGGATTATTGATATTGTTGTTGCTAAATATTGTTAGATATCTTCATTGAGATCATACTTAACTACTTGGTTGAATTTTGAATGTTGGATATTTAATTTGTATATACCAAATACTTATGACATTGTCTTCATGAATTTTGTTGGATTTCTAAATTGCATGGTAGCTAGCCACTATATAATTTGAATTCACTATTTGTTACTTGGCAATTGTATGTAGTTGATGTATTTTTTTTTTTTGTTAGGTGATGCTTCCTATGATCTATTTTTATTTGAGTCATCTAGTTGATGCATTGACATTAAGAAATTGTGAAATTGGATCGTAAGCCTATTTAGTGACATTTTTTGAGATTTTTAAGTTTTGTGGTCTAATCTTGCCATGTTTTTCACTTCATGTCATTTAGGTGTTGCAAACAAACTTTCCTCTATCATCCATTTCACAATTTCTTGATTTTTGTTTGAATACTTTTATGCTCCTTTATTACTTATTTATTTATCTTAATCTACAAGTTTCTTTTTTAAAAGTATTTCAAGCACACTAAAATGAGTGAAGTGCATGTTTCTTTGTGTAATTGTGACATAGCTTTCTATGCTATTGTGTGTTCTAAACTGCCCGCAACTTAGAATTTACACACTTGTTTTTTTCATGTCACAAACTAATTCACTCACTTTATTTTAGTGATTCTTACCTCATTCTAACAATTTATACTTCCTTGTTTTTGCATTTACTCATCTTACTATCTTATTTTCCATCTTTCATGGATGAGTCACCATAAGAAAAAAGGGAAGCGGGAGAAAGACGCAGCAGCCGGTTGATCTACCAGCTGAAGATGGCAATCCAAATAGTCGCCATACTCCCTTGCTCATCTTTGGATGCACCGAGGATGGTGCAAACCTTTAAGTGTAGGGAGGTCACCACCGATCGGCAATCTTGGGTGACAAATTCTAATCCCAAACACTTGCACATTTTATTTTTTTTCTTAGTCTGTATATATTTTAGAGATGTAATTGCATTTTTTTTAATTTATTGTATTTCTTTCCACATATATAATAAGCTTAGTTAAAATAATGAAATTTTTCAAGAAAAATATTCTTAATAAGGCATTGATATCTTAATTGATTTGAGTTGATATTTGTTGCATTGAAATTTGCTTGAAATATATTGTGGAACATATTTTTGAACTAAGAACACATAAGCATGTGAGTTTTGAGCCTAATTATGTGGTTACATCATATTAACCACTATTTTTATTCTTTTGTGTGTTATTCTCTTTTTATGATTGTAATCTTTGATTTGTTTGATTCTTTATTTCCATTGTTTGATGTATATATGCATTTGTATGATTGAGGCCATAATTTCATTTAGCCCACTTGTTCCAAATAGCCTACCCTTTTATCTTCCTTTGTTAACCAACTTTGAGCCTATTTTAATCCTCTTTTGTTCTTAATTTTAGCACATTACTAGTCTTAAAGCGAAAAATAATAAATGTCCCTTATTTGGATCTTTGATTAGCTTAGGCTAGTGAGAGTGTTTATCATCTAAGTGTGAAAAAGTTGAGAACTTTGGTTGAGGTAAAAGCGAATTTTTATACTTTTGTTAAAAATTTTGGGAATTGGATATATACTCATGCATTAAATGTTTAAACCATATGCATTGATACTTTTGTATATACTCTAGTTTGAAAAAAAAAAGTAACAAAAAAAAGAAGAAAAGAAAAAGAAAAAAAAAGAGAAAAAAAAGTAAGTAATAAAAAGGGGGACAAAATATCCCGAAGTAAAGTAATAATAACAATGCATGTGAGTTGTGATTAAAAAGAGAATGCATGAGTATGTGAAAAAGTGAATAATGGGTAGGTGAGAGAGCTTAAGTTAGTCAAAGATTCAAATTTCAAGCTCACTTGACCATATGCATCCTTACCTTGACCGTAGCCCCATTACAACCATGAAAAGTCCTCATGATATTTGTATACATACATTGAATTATTGTTGATTGTTAGATGAAAAACAAATCTTAGAAAGCATGATTAGAGGAGAATTGAGTGAATCAACCTTAAACACTTGAGCGATTAGAGTGCATATACACATCCGGTGAGGGGTTCGATTGCTCAAATTCTATGTTTCCACTTATTATTACTGCTTATTTAGCAAGTTTGTAAATTCTTTTCAATAACTCTAATCAATTATGAATTTGACTTGGTTAAGATTGCTTTTAGCCAATATGTTCATATATGCTTTCTTGGAAATTGATTTATTTTGACTGAGTAGTTGCATTCATTTAGATAGATTGCATATAGGTAGTTTCCTTGTTTTGAATAAATGTAGTTCCCCTTCTTATCTTTCTTTAACATAGCATGAGAACATGCTATTGTTTAAGTGTGGGGATGTGATGAATCCACATTTCATGATATTTATTTGCTCTATTTGGGTGAATTTCATTAACTTTTCTTGTATTTATCTATTGAAATAGCATAGTTTCATGATTTCTTTCTAAATTGTGCTTGAAAGTAAAAACATACTTTTTAGGTCTTTTAATTGCTAAATTTTATTCACTTTAATCCCATTTGATGCTTTGATGTGTTTGCTAAGTGATTTCAGGTTTCCAAGACAAGTATGGATTGAAGAAGTGAGAAAAGAGCATGTAAAAGAGAAGAAAACCATGAAGAAATGGAGTTTGGAAGTTTCAGCATCCGTGTGTGCGCACAGTAATGCGTACATACGCACAAGTGTGAGCTCATGGCGACGCGTACGCGTGACCCAAGCGTACGCGTGAGGGTGAATTTTGCCAGATGACGCGTACCCGTGACCCTTGTCACGTGAGCTCATTAATTGCAATTCGCTAGGGACGAATTCTGGGCCTCCAAAACCCAGTCCAACTCATTTCTGAAGTTATTTTAAGACAAAGTGAAGAAGGATGAAGGGGAGAGTAATTAGGGTAGTTTGGTATCATGTTGCAGGTCATTTTCTAGAGAGAGAAGTTCCCCCTTCTCTCTAGAAATTAGTGTTATTAGTTTAATTTTTCTATTTAATTCTTATTTTCATCTATTTTTTTTTTATATTTCTTTGTTCTATTGTCTCAATCTTCTTAGTTTATTTTGTTAATTTTTAATTTTGGTTACTTTTCATGTTGATGAACCCTTGTTAATTTCTATTTCATTTAATGCACTTTATGTTTTCATGTTATTATTGCTCTCTTTAATTGTTGGTTATTAATTTTTTGCATTTGGTAGCTTTAGAATTTATTTTTATTGCAATTTAATATGATTTTATATTCATGCACACTAAATGTTTGATAAAATTTTTGGCTTAGTTTTAATGTAGTTTTTCTCCCACTCTTGGCTTGAAATTGAGGACTTTGGTGACCTTGAGTCATTGATATCCATTCTTGATTGATATATTAGGGTAGTTAATTGATTTGGTTTCCACTAACTCTAGTCTTTCACTAAGCTAATTAGTGAGTAGACTAGGACTTGTGGATTGAGATCAATTATGTCTATTTGACTTATCCTCAATGTTAGGATTGACCAAGTAGGATTAACTCTTCATAATCATCATATGATTGTGGTCAATGACTAGGATAGGTAACCTTGACTCTCACTCCTTGCCAAGAGGTTTTTTAGCACTTAAATTTCCTTTCCTAGTTAAATTTGTTTTGAATCGTGACAATTCTTGATTTAAACTTTGATGTTGGTTGATTGTTGGTTTGAAATTATACTTACAATACCACTTCTATTTTAAGAAAAATTCCAAACCCACTCTTGACCATCATCAATACCCATTAGACCAATACTTCCACCTTCATAAATGATATCAATGATCCTTCAAACCTTCAGAAACATTTAACTCAAATAATAAGCAAATAATAAGAGTGGTCACGATAATATATATGATGTCAACTAAAACAAAAAAAAGAACTAATAATAATAATAATAATATATTACATATAAATATGTAATAAATTTATAATAAATATAATATTTTGACAATTTGTGCTCCTTTTTAAAATCATTAAATCATATAAATAATTACCAAAAAGACAATTTATGAGCCCATTTAGCCGTTTGAATGAAAGTAATTATAAAGATAATTGTGATTTAAAATTGTTTACTAATCATCAGTAATTATCATCTAACATTTTTTAAATGAGGATTATTTCGTTAGTGGAAATTTATGTGCTTTAAAAGCTAAATTAATATTTTTTATTGTTCACAAACTCATAAGTTTGATAACTTTTTTTAACTTATTTGTGTCATATTTAATTTATTTCAACTCCTTCTATTTTTATCTCTTATTTAATTGTGTCATATTTGATTTATTTCATTTGTCTTGTTTTAATATTGCAAAAACTTATTAAAATTGTTCATCCTTATCAATTCACCTCTTCTTAAGTATTTTGTACTTATTGAGTAATAGATTTTAGATTTATTTCAATTTTTTTCACTTTTAATTTATACCTAGCATTTATATGATTAATAAAAAATTTTAAATAAAAAGATTAACTATTCAATTTTATTTAACTTTTTTAATTACTTTAAATTTTTTATCAATTATAAAAAATATCATTCACAATGCACTATATTAGCTATAATTTTCAACTATAAATATTTTAGACCTGCTATACATATAAGTCGTTTTGTCATACAAGTTTATACAAGTTAATCCTAATCCAACAAAACTTACTTTCATAACGCGCGCGTGAAATCACGTTGTTCCTCCTCCAACGTTTGTATTCCGCGTTCCTCCTCCTCTTCCTCTTTCTTCTCCTTCTTCTTTGCATTCTTCCTCCTTTTTCTTCGCATTCTTTCTTCTTTCTCGCGTGTTTCATCTTCTTCGTCGTTTTTTTTATTACTGCGGTTGTTGCTGCACTTTTTTCCTCCTCATCTTTCTATTGATTTTGTAACATTATATATTTTTGTTAGAAGGTAAAACAAGAAGAAAAAGATGAATAAGAAGTAGCAGAAGATGAGGAGGAGGAAGAAAAAGAGTTTGAAATTATGCAGAATTTATCAGTACAAATTCACCAAAAATTGTTAAACAATACACATAAATGTCTTAGTTTTACACCAAAATTTGCTGCAAACTTAAAAAGTTTGTGAACTCGTCTGAGCCCTATCTCCACGACCGAGTGGTTCAGGAGGTTCTCTTGATGATCCTTGAGCCTGTTCTTTAGTATAGATTTTCGCCTTCCGACTGGGAAGAAGCGCACGCACTGTGATTCAAACAACTAAGTAATTTTGCTAGATACTTGTGGTTTCTGAAGGGCAATTTGTATGAGATTCTTGATACTGTGAATCACAATGTGGTCATGGTGTGTCTTGAAGAAGGTACAAAAGATAGGAAGCTAGGTTTGCTAACAAAGAAGGAGGAAGAGTGATGGATTCGACGGTGCCGGGTTTGCGCGAAGAAGAAGAAGAAAAAGGGGGTGGTCATCGAGAATGGAGCTCAACGGAGATGGTGGTGATAGAGATGGAGAGTCGGAGAAGAAAGGAGAAAGAAGAAGAAAGAGGGGTTTAGCCGGCGATGACGAAGGAGGAGATTGATAGTGGTTACTCAATAATGATGATCGTGGTGGAGATGATGGTGAGGATGAAAAGAGAGAAAGAGAAAGAGACAGAGGATTATGATGATGATGATGATAGGAATAAAGGAGGGGTATATTTGAAAAGAAAAATATTAATTATAAAAAAGTTAGTAATAAGGGTAAAATTGATACAAATCGAAAACTCGATAAACAAAATTGAAACAAATAAAAACTTAGGGATATCTTTTAAACTTTTAGCAAATTTCAGGAACAAAAAGTATACTTTACTCTTTTTCTCTTTTATGAGAAAAGGACAAACAGGTCCTTGACCTTTTGTCCCGCGGACATTTTTGTCTCTGACCATTGAAAAATACTTTTAAATCCCTGACCTTCATAAAATTTGGATGGATCAGTTCCTGACGGAGGCATTTGGACGGATCAATTCCTGACGGAGGCATTTGGACGGAAGGACTTATCCGTCCAAATTTTGTGAAGGTCAGGGACTTAAAAGTATTTTTCAATGGTCAGGGATAAAAATGTCTGCGGGACAAAAGGTCAGTGACCTATTTGTCCTTTTCCCTTTTATTCTTGTTAAAAAAGTAAAACAAGAAGAAACTTGAGAAGATAAAATAATAAAGGAAAGATGAATAAGAAAAAAGAAGAAGAAGATGGTGATTATGAAAAAAAAGAAGAAGAAGCAGCAGAAGATGAGGAGGAGGAAGAGGAAGAATTTTAAATTATGCAGAATTTATCAGTACAAATCCATCAAAAATTCTTAAACAATACACATAAATGTCTTAGTTTTACACTGAAATTTGCTGCAAATACACAAAAATATTTTCTTTGATACAAAACTCCTACATTACATTCAATTCAAACCATCAACGATGAACAACAATTTTCACAAACAAAAACAACATTATTCACCTACCGAATCATAAACTACCAACAAAAACATACATTAACTAGAATCGAACCACAATCCAGCCACTTGATTGGATTCAAAATAATAATAGACTTCGTTCTGGTTCAATTGACAATCTGAACTTGAATCATTCATTATCTTCAATAACGAGATAACTGTTCAAAACTGATTTCAGAACTTGATTTCAAAAATGTAGAGAACATACAAAAGAAATTGCGAAAAACAAAAACGCAGAGAACGAATGAAGAGAAACGCAGATATAGAAGAGAATGTAGATCGAAAACGCTGAGAAAATTCGAAAAAGGAAATAAAATCCTTTTCAAAAATGCAGTTATATATTCGCGCGTTTATTGAGAAGTTGGTTAGATAATAGCGTGTGAGATGAATTAGATTAAAGAGAATTGTATATGTAAATGACTTATATGTGGAGAATATTTGTAAATATTTTCCACCTTCAATAATGATTAATACTAAATTAACAATTCAACTTTTTAAAAATAAAATTCTAATTCATCATTCCAAAATAAAGTCAAATTATCCCAAAAAATTTTATTATCTTTATATAAATATTTAACTAGTAATTTAGTGCCA
>NC_029793.2:2548518-2549095 GCF_000816755.2 Arachis ipaensis | reverse complement strand
ATTTTTTAATTTTAAAAACAACTTTTTTTTTTTAAAAAAAAATCTTCGAATTAACTACATAATATACAATGTCAAGGTAACTTGATTATTTTAGTACGAAAAGTTCAATTCAATGTTTTTCATGGACTCACAACAATATTTTTTATTTTTGGTTATATTCTAATTTTACCATTATTGTTTCACCATTCCCATGAGAAGAAAAAAAAATAGTGATTCTCATTATACACATTTATCAAAGAACATCCAAACTCATTATTTGTATTGGCTCTTGAGCAAGCTTTTTTAGCCACTTTTAGTATTGGATGTCAAAGTCCCTCCTTATTACTACACTTCATACCACGTGTCACTATATTTTTTATAGAAATAAAATATTTGTATATCTATACAGAATTAGATTTGTACTGTATAATTCTCCTAATATAATACATAAATTTTGTCATAATTTTAGTTTTTATTATTTTTATTTATTTTTATTTTTTATAGACAATATATATATAGTTTTATTTTTATAATTTTTTAATCAATAAATATAAAATTAAATATTCTTTATTTTTATTTTTCTTATTCTTTTAAAATT
>NC_029793.2:2540595-2547603 GCF_000816755.2 Arachis ipaensis | reverse complement strand
AAATTAAGATTAAAAATCCAACTTCCTAATTTAGCAGACACAAAATTATTGGCAACAAGATTAAGGACTTTAAAGTGCATAAAAATTAGTATATTATTATTATTAAAGAGAAGAGAAAAAATCCAAGCTGATCTGAATTGGACTAAAGTTTTTTAGGTAAAAAATATGTTTATTTCTTGTTACTATGAATTTTTTATGTAGTTTTGTCAAAGGATTTTTTTTATATTCTCTAATAATTGTTGAAAATTTTTAAAAATATTCATACATCTCTCTTTAATAACTTAGATTTTTAGGAATTAAAATAGATGGTTTATAATATAGAATTAATACTTTTTAAGAATATAACATGTAAAGTTTTACGGCTATAATAAAATTGAATAGTTCATAAAACATTTTGTTATGCATAAATTTTAAGTATCAAAATACATGTTTACAAAATTAATCTATAATGTCAAAAAATAGAACAATTTTAGCATAGTACATATCTAATAGAGGAAATGAAACAGGATACAATTGTCTAAACAAATTAACTAATTAAATTAGTACACATTTGTATCAAACTTTGTAGAAGCTTCATCCATTCTTGCCATCTTGTTGATGAATCAGGACCAAGTATCCATTCAATCTAATAAGGACATGCAAAATCGCATTTGTGGTGTTATTGAGATCATTAGCCCAATAATCCAAAAATATATATAAAAAATTCAATATTTCAGGGTGTGTCAAAGTGGTGTCACTACAAGGGAGGCGGGAATTGGCGGCGGTTTTAAACCGCCGCAAAACCATTTTCTGGCATAACCGCCGCTAAATCAAAATTTTGCGGCATAATAACAGAAAACCGCCGCCGAATTGTGCTGACACAATTTCCCTCATATTTACCGGTGGTTTCTTAACCGCCGCAATGTTTATCAAAATGTTTGGCTGGCTACACGTTTAGCGGCGGTTTTAAAACGGCCGCTAAATGCTAATGTAGTTTCTGTCAGAGATGCCGGCGGTTACAAACTGCCGCTAGATATAAAAGTTTTTACACTCATTGAACCAAAATAGAGGCGGTTTAAAACCGCCGCTATGTAAACAGAAATTTAAAAAAAAATAAAAAATTGGCTCTTTCAAAAAATAACGCCAAATTGGTTCAAAATATTATTTAATGATTTTTTATAATTCTTCTTATATTTTTTATTATTTTAAAGTTTGAATATTTTTAACCTTAGAATCTAAACTTATATCAAAAACAAAATCGAGATATAAGCAAAACAGGAAATATATATATCCATGAAAATACGAACAAAAAGAAATCTCTTTCAAAGAGTTGCTCAGTCTAATTCGATAAAATACTTGATTCATAGCAAAATATCTCCACTCCTAATATTCTACTATTCACTCTATCATTCCACGAAACCCATTCCTGCAGCGATGTCTGGTGGCAGCTCCTCACCCTGCCGTTGAAACAGATAAATCAAAAAGCACTCTCCATCGCCTTCATCTTTTTCTTATCTGCTGCTGCCTCATCTTCCATCGCCTTCCTCTTCAACTTCTCGCCTTCCAGCTGTGCCTCCAGTTCAAGCAGCTTCCTCTGAGTCTCCTCTAGTTGGACTCCGTTGCCATGCCCATGTAAATTTGGCCCGAAGAGCTGATTAGGAGTCGGTCCAAAACCCACAACATGTACTCTACCCGGTTTCTCTTTTCCGAAAACCTGAGCAATGGAATCATTCTGATACATGTATTATAGCTTCCAATGATGGACTGATATAAAGTTGAGTTATCAAAAAGTTCTAACCAATGCATAGATTTCATTTCCATTCTTCCTTGTTATAACAATATTATCAATATATATATTTGTACATAAATAATTAAAATGCTATATATACAAAAAAGAATATAGCTAACTAAATAATTAAAATGCTATACATACAAAAAAGAATATAGCTAACTAAATATGAATTAGGTGTTCAACTTCTAGCTAATAATACTTGTGTGTGAAGATTGCAAATCAAATGATTTGTGTTCTTTCTAAATATAATTACCATTTAAGCCAATAAATTACAATTATGATCAGGATTGAAAATCCAAGAATAAACCTTGGCATGCATAGAATACAAGAAAATATATCCATAAAAGTATCATACCAAAATTAAAAAATCTGATTGAAAAATATTAGTTTACTTACTTGTTACCACTATGAGAGCTTCTGATGATATAATAGAGTTAAAATTTTAGATCACCATGTCATAGAGTCGGTCCAAACATTTGAAATAAAAATTTCTGAATCTTCTATTGAAAAAAACTGCAATTAACACTGCCCAAAAACTTGTGGCAAATCCAATTCCTAAGCCCATATAGAACCATGAACGAACTTGAGAGTTGTCGTTGTCATCATCATCTTCTTTCATTTGTTTTTCATTTGGTAGTTTTTCATCTTGCGGACAAATCTTTGTGAGTGGAGGTCCACAGAGTTTTGGATTTCCCATATAGCTAAGGTTTGTGAAACCTTGAAGTTGGGTTCCTGATGGAATTTTTCCTTCAAAATTGTTGCATGAGAGATTCAAGACTTCAAGAAAAGACAAAGCAGACATGCTTTCAGGAATTTGTCCTGAAAATAAGTTACTTGAGAGATCAAGAGACTCCAACTGTATCAACTTGCTAATATCTTGTGGAATCTTTCCCACGAATTGATTGTGGGATAGATTTAAAGACTTCAATCCAGTAAGCATGAATAACTCTGATGGCAACGTTTCAGATAGATTGTTACATGAAAGATCAATAACAAGTATCGAGTGTGTATAATTTAACTTAATGCCCTTAATAAGCAACATGAGATTGATATTGAATTCAAAATTGACATGGTCTATCGTAGGAATGGTAACATCAAATGAATCAAATGATTCATTTTTAGAAATCATGCCTGTCATGTTGCGAACACAACTTGGTATTGGCCCTGATAATCTATTATTTGAAAGATCCAATATCTTGAGAGAATGAAGCTGACATATTGTAGTAGAGATATTACCACTAAATTGATTGGATCTTAGTTTGAGACCAATTACACTTTCTCCCACCCAGTTTGATATAGCTCCAGAAAACTCATTTTCACCTAGATTAAGGAGACGAAGCTTCTTACAATTTTTCAATGAGAGAGGCACTTCTCCAGATAACATGTTATTGTATAGATTCAATGCAATTAAGTTAGACAAAGAGCTCATTGAGTGAGGAATTTTGCCTACCAAATTATTGCTTTCCAAATTAACATAAAGTAATGATCTCCAATACATCCAACAATCCGAAATCTCTCCTGATAAAAGATTATGAGAAATATCCACATACTTCAAATTATTTTTTTCTTTTGTCTTATGGCATAAGAAAGAAGAAATGGATCCTGACAAGAAATTGTTAACCAAACGTAAAAGAGTGACGTTTGGTGATACTTGTGGCACACCACCTCTCAAATTGTTCTCGCCTAACACTACCACTTTGGAATTAAGCAAGACATTTGACATGTCAACATTGATTGAATTATTTGATAAATCAAGATATTCAACTTGATCAGAAACAAACTTCCAGAACTTATTAGGTAGTTCCAATGGAATTCTTGAATTTACAATCGCCAAAAGGGTCAGAGAATTCTGTGTATATATCCATGATGGAAGTTTATTAGAAGTCAAATAAGTCAATTCTAAAAACTGAAGTTGAAAAGGAGGGATCCATTCAGAATCAAAGTCAAAGATCAAATATTGTGAACCCAAAACTAAATGGTTTAATTTTGAAAGGGAAAGAAAATTTTGTTCAGAAACAATTCCTGTTAAACCATTGAATGCCAAATTCAAGTAAGTTAAGGATGACAGATTTCCTAAACTTGTAGAAATAGAACCAGAGAATGAATTATCAGAAAGATCAAGTCTTTTTAATTGTTCAAGTTGACCCACCCAATTTGGAATGAGTCCATTGAGATCATTGTTATACAAAGACAAGGTTTCAAGGCTTTGAAAGTGTGGTAGTGTTTGAGGAAGTTGGCCATGTATGAAATTATTGGAAAGTTCTACAATTGAGATACTAGAACTAAGATTGAAAACCCAACTTGGTAGCTCAGACACAAACTCATTGTAAGAAAGATCAAGAACTTTAAGCGCAGTGAAATTGGCATATTGAAGGGATGGATAGATGTTCTGAAGTCTACAATCCTCCAAATATAACTCTGAAAGTGAAGGAAGCATAGTCACTAACTGAAGCCAATTAGTTTCTTTTTGAAGATTAATGCCACTGAGATCGAGATAGTGTAAAAAAGAAAGATTAGAAATCCAATGGAGTATATTATCAGCTTGAAGATTATCATTATCTGATAAATTAAGATAGTAGATATTGTTGGAAGAGTTTTTACACTGACCATGATATTGGATGGTGTTGAAGTCATTGTTGCTCAAATCCAAATAACTAAGAAATTCAAGATCAAACAAACAAGACATGTCGAGTTCACCTGTTAGACACTGGGATTTGTCAAGATTATGACCGTAATCAGAGTAAATTTCTGGACAATGAAGATTGAGCTTTGTGACTCTGCCAGTGATGTTATCACAATGAACTCCTTTCCATTGGCAACAATTTGTTTCCTTAATGGACCATAAAGAAAGTACACCAGAGGGATCAGTGATTCCATATTTGAACTTGAGCAATGTGCTCTTGTCCTTGTCGTCGCACTGAATAATTTTGGAAGTGCACATAATTTTACACAATAATAAAGAAAGCAAAAAAATTTGAATATGGTATTGAAAGAAAGAGGAAGTAGCCATATTAGTTTTACAACAAAAAGATTTTGGTGATGAGTGGAAATATGTATCAAAAGTTTTCTCTACAGAGAATTTATTTTAAGAGTGTGAAACAAGTGCAATATGAAAAATTCATTTAACTTCTTCAACTATATCCATGACCATGTGTCCATATTTATATACTTGTAGCCTCAAATTCTTTCATTTCTTAAGAGTATTAAAGACATAATATTATCTATCAACCTATTATATTATTAGCGTGGCGTGTATGCACAGGTTTTATGGCTAGTCTCGTATTTATTCCAAGGTGAATTTTAACAAGACTATGAAATATGAATGGTATAATCTTTAAGGTAGCGTTTGATGGAGAGATAGAGACGGAAAGATTGAGACTGAGAAACAGAGATTAAGAGACAGAAATTGAAACAAATCTCAATATTCTGTTTGGTGCAAAGTGAGACAGAAATTGAAACAAGAATGAAATTCTAATTTAATTTGTACAAAGGGTAAAATTAGAATTAATTAATTGAAATGAAGATATTTTAGGTATAAAATGTTATTAAAGTTTCAGTCTCCATCTCTAAAAATTTTAGTCCACTGTGTCCTACTTTTTGGATGTACTGAAATACTGAAATTTTAGGGACAGAGACAAAAGTTTTAATACCAGTCTCTAAACCAACAAACATAATACTGAGTCTTAGTCTCTCAGTCTCTGTCTCAGTACCTTAAAACAAACGCTACCTAAATAGATTTATAAGTGTTAGTCGTTCCTCACACTTTAAATTAGTTTTTTGAGTTGAGTTAGACTCGTTCAATCTCAATTCTAATATAAAGAAAAAAATGTTAAGGATGTCACAAATAAAAATTTTAATAAACAATAATATTACTTTTTAAAAATTTTCAATATAATAAAAATGTATGAAAAAATGCTAAAAACCTTTTATTTTACCTTTGTTAACTAATAATGCCGAAAGTCCAACCCCATTTTTCTCCATTCATGGACTATGTCAATGTGACATGATAATGGTGATTATCAATAGCTTAAATCTTAGTACAACTTGTACAATAAAAAAAATATTGAAAGTAATAGATAGATTTGAGAAGTGAAATTAAATTATACATGAATTGAAGGATGACTCTGAAACATCTTATTAATCTCTTCCACCTCCACAATGATATCACACACTCCAATTCATAAATAAAAACATCAATTTTGATGCATCTTTTAATAATTTCAAAGTCCTGTGTTTAAGATAGGAGGGCAAAGATAACAACAATATATGATGGAAGCTTGAGAAAGTCAAAACAAGTTTAGTCATTATTATATAAACTTGGAATGAATCCTCCCAATTTAATATGAGAGAAGGATTCAAAGCTAAACACATTTCTTTAATTTTCATTCAAGTTCTCTATTATGTTACAAATTTAATATCAACAAATTAATAACAAAGCAATACATTATTAAAGAAGATTAATACACGCGATAAAAGCTCAATTCGTATTTTATAAGAACATGATTCTGGTCCTTATTACTATTACGAGAGCTCTTTTAAAATAATTTGTAAGTGATCTTTATACGCACTCATTGTAAGTAATGTCAAACTCTCGCAAATTAAGTTTCTCTACACATAATAAATATATAGAAGCAGCTTGCCAAGTAGGATTAGATTGATATTTGAGCTTAAATTCATTTGGGCCTAAATCTTAGTTTATTAAAGCCCAAAATCCAATACTGAGAGGAATAAGTTATATTCCGGGCCTTTTTTTTCTTAACAAAGAAAAAGAGAATATTCGATCATATCATCTGCCAACAAGGAATTCATCATTCTACACCAAAAAAATAAAAAATCATCATTTCTAAAAGAAAAATACTAGGAAATCATCAAAACTCAGAATTTAGTATTTTTAACTATTACTTAATTATCAATTCAATTTGTTTAGTCTAATTTCTTTAGTCTACTAATATAATAATATACTTTATCTTATACTTTTAAATATTAATAAAAAATTAACTAAAATAACCAAAAACAATAAATTTTAATAATCTTTTAGTATTTTCCTTTTTAAAATACTCCATCTAAAAGTAGATTATAGATACATATAATTGTGAATGTATTAAATATTTAAATTGCTTCAAGGATCTTAAAATGAAAGAAGTATGTAATGAAATTGAAACTAAGTGCACTAAATTCATAAAGAATCCTGCTACATCTATCTACACTGTTTTAAAAAGAAATAAAATTGGGCATTA
>NC_029793.2:2533679-2540569 GCF_000816755.2 Arachis ipaensis | reverse complement strand
TGGAAAACCTTGGTAACTTAGCGAAATAATTATGCACCCCCAAATCCTGCAAATTATGTAGAGAGTCAAAGATAAATAAGAATTCCTTGCAAATTTACTTGAGTATTAGTAATTTAGTATATATATATATATGGTCAGAACTCAGTCTATACTTGCATTTCATTAACTAGCTAGTGCATGGATTTATGATTTTGGTCTTTATAAATATTTTGGTGCATTTTTAAATTGGCTATTATCATCATTATACGTGTATATATACTTTAAAATGGATACTTAACCCTACCTTGAACAATAGGTATACGAAAGAAATATCAACACTAATTCTAGAAGGATTAAAAGTTTAGTACCTTCTTCTACAGTTTGCTTAATGAGATTTGATAGCCGAAATATGCTTCAGAATTCCTTGTATAGTGTAGTGTGAAAATTAAGGCTGAGTTTGGTAAAGCCTTTTTAAGAGGTGTTTGTGCTTTTTAAAAGCACAAGCATGTCATTTTGCGTTTGGTAAATTAAAAAGCTCAAGTGCTTGTACTTATAGCTTTTAAAAGTTAGGAGTGCTTTTGAAAGCACCTAAGAGGGAGCTTTTCAAAGCTGACTTATGCTTACCAAATTTTTTTAACTATTATATTGCCATTGAAATCCTCGTATATTTCTAACTTCTCATCCTAACCTTCACAA
This sequence comes from Arachis ipaensis, assembly GCF_000816755.2. Taxonomy (NCBI): domain Eukaryota; kingdom Viridiplantae; phylum Streptophyta; class Magnoliopsida; order Fabales; family Fabaceae; genus Arachis; species Arachis ipaensis. The sequence goes on along the minus strand of NC_029793.2, from coordinate 2,539,894 downwards.
ATTCTAACACAATCTTCATATATTTTTTATTTTTCAACCTAATCTTCATATATTTTTTATTTTTTATTTTTAGTAATGATATTTAGGATAAAATAAATTTTTATGATACTTATATAAAATTTTAAAGTTAAAAAATAAAAGAATTTATTTATTATATTTATGTTTATTATGAATTTTTTATTTTAACATTATTTTATTTTAAAATATTATATAAATTTTTAAAAAATTTGAAAAAAATTATTTTTTGTTATAAATATGTTTATTATAATTTTTTCAACTTTTAAAAGTTGTTTTACCAAACATAATTATAGTGCTTGTACTTATTAAAAGTTATTTTTAATTTGATTTTACCAAATGCAAGTGCTGCAGCTTTTAAAAAGCTATCTTTTAAAAGACAGCTTTTATAAGTTACTTTTAAAAAACAAAAGCTTTACCAAACCAAGCCTAAGTGAGAGAGAAGCAAAGGTGCAAGTGAGCTATACAAGAAGTGTATGTTTTGAGTGTTGGCATAGGTGAATAAAAATTGTGTTTTTGTTTTTTTAAAATTACCCTTTAAGTACAAGAATAAACCTTTGGCATGCAAAGAATAGAAGAAAATATATCCATAGAGAATTAAAGATATTACACCGAATTTAAAAATTTGAATAAAAATTAGTTAAGTTACTTACGATTGCCACTACGAGAGCTTTTGATGATGTATACTTTAGAAAGTAAAGTTGAACTTTTGGATCACCACGTCATAGAATTTTCCTAAACATTTGAAATATGAATGCCGAAATCTTCTACTAAAGAAAACTGCAATTAACACTATCCAAAAATTTGTCGCAAACATCATCGTCATCATCTTCTCTTGTTTGTTTTTTATTTAGTGTGATTTCTCATCTTATAGACATCTTTGTGAGTGTAATCTACAAAATTTTAAATTTTTCACATAACTAAAGTTTGTGAAACTTTGAAGTTGGGTCTCCGTAAAACTTTGCCTTTAAAATTATTGCATGAGAGGTTCAAAACTTCAAAAAAAAAAAAAAAGTAGATATGAATTGAAAAATTTGTCCTGAAAATAAGTTGTTTGAAAGATTAAGAGATTTTTTTGTTGTTGCCTATGGTATCTCCCAACCCGACAGGTCAAGTACTAATTCGTTGCGGATCTGAACTCTATTTAAGGGTCTAATGGGTTGCTGCATGCGGCGGAATTTGAACCTCCAACACTTACTTAAGCGGACGAGTGAGCTGACCACTCGACCAACCCAAGTTGGTTAAAGATCAAGAGATTCCAACAGTGTCAAGTTGTTAATATCTTGTAAAATCTTTTCCATCAATTAATTGTGGGATAGATTTAAAGACAGCAATCTAATAGTATAAATAACTCTGATGGCACTGGTTCGAATAAATTATTATATAAAAGGTCAATAACACACATGGAGTGTGTATAGTTCAACTTAAAGTTCTTAATAAGTAACATATATAAGATTAATACTGAACCCAAATGCGAAGCTAACCATAGGAATGAGAACATGGAATGAATCAAATGATTCAATTTTAGAAAGCATGCCTGCCAAAATAATTTGGTACTGATCCCAATAATATGTTTTTTAAAAGATCCAATATCTTGAGAGAATGAAGTTGGTATATTGTAGTAGAGATGTTACCACTAAATTGACTGAATCTTAGTTAGAGAGACAATTTTTATAAAAAGACTAGAAACTAACCAACATTGAATCAACCAATAATAGAAGAAAGAATAAGCGAAAGTATACCAAGAACTAGAAGGTCATATTAATTTGAATTACGGTCATTTTTTCTGTTTTTGGAATAAGGGGATTATCCGTCTCGGATAATAGCATTCAATTTGTGAAATGATTGATGTACAAGAAATGGCGTTTTCACAATTCTCTTAACATTGAAACTATTAGATTTAAATGCAAAAGATGCTTCTTTTCCAAAATAACATCCTTAGAACAAAAAAAAAATAAATGAGCTAAAGTGAATCAAAATGGCAAAAGAATCATGAAGGTTTAGAGTCAATGCCTCAATGGTCTATACGAAGAACTACTTGTTTTTCCTATGTTGCTTTTTTAATAAAAAAAAAAGTAAAATAGTATTCAATTCCACAATTGTGAAGAAAATTGATACTTAAGTTAAAGAAAGATTACATAATTAGTAGCATTACATCCATTCATGTGGGAATGTGGAAATACAGTCATGCTGCGCAACTCCTATGAAATATCCAAACAAATTATCAAAGAAGGAAGTAATGAACAAATAGTTACCATAAATTTTCCGAGAAATCATATTGAATTTGTGAACTAGATCGACTCTCTTGTGATAATCAATTGGTTCTTGGATCTGATTAACATAAGTGTCATTAAGGAGTTGCTCTAGACCAGCAAGAGATGCAGGAGAAAACGCTGCTAATTTATCTAACTCGGCCCTCTTCGCCGTCTTCAGAAGGTCTGTCAGGGAAACAATGAATTAGGTCACTACTTCAAAGATTAATGCAGTAAATTTCCATTTAGAACAATACCACCACTACCAACAACAATAGTAGGAACTCTGAAGAAGAATTTATAAATTCGCTTATTGCATTTCAACGATGATCAGTTCTCAGCATCTATATTTATTGACATATTATAAAATGAAAAACTATGAAACTACCTTTTTGTTCATTTAAGATTGTAACAGCAACCTTTGCCGCATTTATCTCTGCTTGTTTCTTGGTTTTGGCTTCTTCTCCAGGGAAAACCTCCCCTTTAACTTTCACTCGTACGACAAATGTCGAATTATGATCATTGCTTGAACTTTTTGTAATATAAGAAGGCAGGCTACATCCTTCCTTTTGAACCAGTTCTTGTAAAAGTTTTTTGTATGAGTGTGTCATACCTGTAATAAATCACACAACTTAACATGTCCCAACAATAAAAAATATAAACCACATGTAAATGCAAGAATCTGCCAATTAAAGAGTTGCTCTAGACCAATAAGAGATGCAGGAGAGAATGCTGCTAATTCCTCTCTGACTCAGGCCTCTTCGCCGTCTTCGGAAGATCTAGCAGGGAAACAATGAATTAGGTACCTACTTCAAAGATTAATGCAATAAATTTCCATTTAGAACAATACCACCACTACCAACAACAATAGTAGGAATTCTGAAAAAGAATTTATCCCTAAGTTGTGCAGAAGTTCGCTTACTGCATTTCAACGATGATCAGTTCTCAGCATCTATATTTATTGACATATTATAAAATAGAAAACTATGAAACTACCTTTTTGTTCTTTTAAGAATGAAAGAGCCACCTTTGCTGCATTCATCTCTGCCTGTTTCTTGGTTGGCTTCTTTTCCAGGGAAAACCTCCCCTTTAACTTTCACCCATGCAACAAATGTCGGATTATGATCCTTGCCTGAACTTTTTGTAATATAAGAAGATAGGCTAAATCCTTCCTTTTGAACCAGTTCTTGTAAAAGATTCTTGTATGAATGTGTCATATCTGTAATAAATCACACAACTTAATATGTCTCAACAATGAAAAATATAAACCACATGTAAATGTAAAAATCTATCAATTAAACGTAAAGAATTAAGGGAGCAAATTCGAATTCAATCAATATCCAACTCAAATTCAAGACAGGCAAAACCAAATCAAGAGAAGCAAAGGTAAGCAACGAGCCATACTCAAGGGAGGCAGCAGCAACCCGAGCCCTACCGGATGAGGAAGTGACCAGGGCAAGAGACGCACAACGGCACAGGAGAAAGAATACGCGACGACACAGTGAAGGCGACTCATGGACGGAGGTGATGACGCAGTGCCGGAGATGCACAGGAGCCAGGACGTGGCGCAAAGGAGCCGGCGACGTGGAAGAAATCATGCGGTGGCGGTGGGCGGTAGCAGATTTGTGAGTGTGAGAGTGAGAAGGAGGCTCTGCCTCTCGAGCATAGTTATCAGAACCGAATCGGTAATTGACCCGGTCATACAACCGGGTCACCGGGTCACTAGTTCAACCGGTGGATCGCTAATTCACCCGGTTGACCCGGTCATAATTAAATAAAAATATAAAATTATAAAAATAAAATTGAAACTTAAAATGTATATGTCTTCATAAATATATTAATAACAATCAACTATCAATTCTTAGACATAACAAATAATGCAAGAAAAATAATAATAAACTAGTCAATAATACAAAATACTTTCTCGATTTAAAAAACAAGAAAAAACTAAAAATAACACAATCAATAAATCAAATTCAAGTCGGCATCTATATCTTCATAAAACAAATTTAAAGCTTGACCAACATTTCCTTCATTTTGATTTGCATCTATATCTACATTTGTGTATCTTTCACAAATCAATACCAAAAATAATTCATAATAATAGAAACAGAAAGTATGGGACAACAATTTAACTGAACAATTGCACAGAGCATGAACCTCATTTTCAACAACAAATTCAACTATAATAATTTTTAGCAACAAAAGATTCATCTCAAGAGATGATTTATATGTTTACACCAACAAAAAATCTAGATAAGTGATTATTTCAGCAAGACAACAATAGATTCAATCTTAAGTGAGGATAATAAGTAACAAATCCAACATGATTTACCGATTTACAACAACAAAAAATTTAACTAAGTGATTATTCAGCAAAACAGCACCAAATTCAAGGTTTAATAAACTAAGTAATGATTTTCGGCAACTAACAAACTTAATACAAGTGAAGCTAAGTGATTATTTTGACAAGCCAATAACAAATTCAAGGTTCATGATAATCCCTAACAAATTTCAACAACAAATTACTTTCAACAACAAAATCAAGTACAAGGTTTAATAAACTAAGTAATGATTTTCGGCAACTAACAAACTTAATACAAGTGAAGCTAAGTGATTATTTTGACAAGTCAATAACAAATTCAAGGTTCATGATAATCGCTAACAAATTTCAGCAACAAATTACTTTCAACAACAAAATCAAGTGCAGTGATGTAGCAACAAAATTGAAACAGAAAGTACAAGGGGAACTCACCGAATTGGGTTGCACGAAGGAAGCTGACGGCAAAGGAGAAGCTAATGGCAAGAGAGAAGCTGACGGCAAGGCTCGAAGCAAAGAAGACGACAACCAAGACCAGCTCACCGGGATCTGTTGCATCTGCAACCGGCGACGAAGAGCGCAGAGAAGGGAGAGATCGAGACCAGGTGCGAGACAGAGACTGTGAGAAGCAAGAAGACGACGACAACCACCACCACCCGAGGGACCAGATGCGGTTCCGTCTGCTTCTGCCGCCGGCGAAGCGAGTGCAGAGAAGGGAGAGCTTGACAGACCGGAGACGAGAGGTGAGAGACCGGAGATGAGACGATCTGACGAGAGCTTGAGCTCGTGGGAGAGAGTGACTAGAAACTGAAAAAGAGAGTCGAGAGAGGAGATAGGATTGGGGAAAGGGGGAAAAAGGCCGGTAGAGAGGAGATAGCTAGCTTGGTATATTAAACTGAGTCACATGCTGTCAATTTTTGGGCTAATTTTTTTTTATATTGTATAAATATATGTGTAATACACTGTTTTGGGAAGATTAAGTGTTTTTTTTATATGGTGTTTTATTCAAATTTGACGGTCCGATTTGTTTGAAAAAAAAAGTAAAGTACAAATCGGACTCTCCGATTTGTTTGATAAAAAAAACTACAAATCGCATGGTCCGTTTTGTATTTTTTATTTTTTTTTATTTTTTTAAATAGAAATCGGACCGTCCGATTTCAACAGTAAAAATTTTTTTATTTTTAAAAACACAAATCGGACCATCTGATTTGTGATTGTTGATTTTAAAAATGAAACAAATTGGAGGAACCCATTTGTTCACACCATAACAACAAAAAACTCATCTCTTCTCCCATCATTGTGAGATGCACTCAGCTCTCCCCCACACAAAAAATAATAAACGCAATTTTTGTGCATGAGACACAGAGTTAGTAAAGATTTAGTCCCCACACTATATATATCCGCTGTCAATTTTAGTGAAGATTTAGTCCAATTTAACTTAGATTCGCAGATGGATTCAGACACCCTTGAATATGATCTTACACAACTTGATCATATATATATACATCAAAAATTAACTATCAAAATTAGTTATATATACTTGTACATAAATATATATAATTTAATTTATTTTTTAATATATATTTTATATTTTTATTTATATTTTATATTAATAATGTATATATTGC
>NC_029793.2:2515538-2533493 GCF_000816755.2 Arachis ipaensis | reverse complement strand
TGTAGAAACAATTTTTAATGCAAAAGTTTTAATTAAATGTTAATTTATAAATATTTTCTTTATTTTTAGAGTAGCAAAAAGCCATTTCTCCATTATGAATTGGTGAGAATTATTGAGGAATTTTTCACGTCAAAGTATATATGCTTTATATCAACTTGACATATATAGCGTTGGGATCATCTAGCGGTGTCAAAAATTTCCAAGAGGTGGGAATTTCCGCGGGGGCCGCTCTGAATGGGGCTCTAATGATAAAAAAAAATTTGTAGGATAGAGATGGGGAGCAAAATTTCTCCGAGACAGGTGCGGGGACTCGAACGGGGATTCCCGTCCATTTCCGATAATTCCCTGAATGTTGTGAACTTGTTTAATAACATTTACTTTATCTCTAATATAGGAGTTTTTTTAGTAATTTCACTCCTTGAAAACCCTAATCCTATTCAAAATTTTATTTTATGGACTATGATTTGTTATATTATATTTCTGGACTTATAATATTAGATAAGATATGTTTGTGTATTTGTAATAATATTTTGTAGTTTGTTTTTTTTATTTTTTTATATTTTTTATTATAATTTCCATATGAAGGTTAAACATAGGGAGATGGGGAATGGTGCCCCGCGAAAAATGTAGGGAACGCGCAAAATGGTGATGGAGACAATTATTCTTCCATGGCGGAGAATGGGATGGGGACAGGGATTAATTCTGGGGGCGAGGACGAAGAGCAGGGAGGCATCCCCCGCTTTGCCCCGTCCCGCCCCATTAACATCCCTCGGACCATCTAGCAAAAAACATATGTATATTTGCTTAACAGCTAGACAAATACTAATATTGACGGGGTCTAAGAAATTTAGAACTATATCTTGTTGGACTAATTCTTTTGAATGGTCAAGTCCAATAATTAGAATTATTTTTCTCACTTGAAAACTAATTTTTTTTTTCAAGAAATTGGTACCGAATTATAATTTAAATGAATCCAATTTAGAGAGAGGTAACTTCTTTTCAATATTAATCAAAATATTTTATTAAATTAGAAATTTTGAACTCTAATAGAATTAAAAGAATAATTTTATAATAAAAAATTAACTAACTAATAAATAATTTTTTATACCTATCAATTTAAATTTTAAAACAACTTTTAAAAAAAATTAACTTACAATTCTCGTATCAAAAGTTTGGTCATTGTGGCCCACTGAGAATATTTATTTTGGTTATATTTGTTGTTCTCTTGTCACATACTCTTTGTTGTTATGATAATTTTTTTAATTTTTATTTTTGGACATTTAAATATTTTTATGTTGTTGTTTTGATGTATAATTACTTTACCACTCTTATATTTTTCCCTATGCATATTTTGATGTTTTGTAACAAATGTTTTTAACAATATATAATATTATTCTATATCAAAATAATATAACTAATTTAGCATAGGTTGTAACTTTTGAAGGTGAATAAGTAATTATTATTTTTATATTTTATTCTCTGAAATTGTACAGTTAGAGAAGTATGAAAGAATTGTATAATATGTTGACTTAGCAAAGCATCTAGAAGCTGCCGTTAGAAATTAGAAGAGTGTAAAAACTTTCTGTTAGAAATTTACTGCACTTATTGTAACTAACTATCCAGCTCATCAAGTGTAGTAACTGTGTATAAATGACCTGTACGTAAATATCTCCATGCTATTATTGTTATATGAAACTATAATCACTAACCAAAAATTCTTCATTCTCTCTCTTCTACCTCCATTTGCTCTTCTTCAACCGTTTCTGATACCTTACATGGTATCAGAGCTGAATAATCCATAGAATCTGAAAATAGATGCATATATTTATAAAATTATTAAATATTTAAATTGCTCCAAGGATCCTGAAATAAATGAAGTATATACTGAAATTAAAACTAAATACACTGAATTTATAAATTTGACGAAAAAATGTGAACATAACCGATATAGTGAATAGGGTCATCAAAATGATATCCAAATCTATCAAACTATTTTGTTTATTTTTTAAAATAGGCAACTTTATAATCTCAAAAATACTCATAAAATTAAAATGTTGAATGAATTTAGTTTGATTAATTTGAAAAATAAAGAAGCTGGTCAATGAGTCGAATGAATTAGCTCGTTTATTTTATTTATTTTTGAAAATTTCAATTATTTTACGATTCAACCCAGATACTAAACTCCAAACTCAATAACCCAATTGCAAGAAAAGAAATGTCGTCCAAAGTTTGGTATCTAACTCAAAAATTGATTATTTTGGGATATTATTAAAAAAATTCAATTTAGTTTGAAAAAAAAAAAAACTAATTAACGTATTACTTTGATGGATTGGATTTATAATTAAATTAAAATTTATTTCTATGTATCGTTCTTGTCCCCAATGTTTTCGTTCTATTTAAGTCCTTAATGTTTCAAAATCGTCTCAATTTTATCCTGCCGTCAATTCTGTTAACGGATCCCTAACGGCAGGACAACATTGAGTCCGTTTTAAAACGTTAGGAACAACTTTGGACTTACACCAAACGTTGGGGACAAAAACAATACTTTATTCTTTATGGGTTTATAAGTGTTAGTCGTTCCTCACACTTTGAATTAGTTTTTTGAGTTGAGTTAGACTAGTTCAATCTCAATTCTAATATAAAGAAAAAAAAAATGTTAAGGATAGATGTCACAAATAAAAATTTTAATAAACAATAATATTACTTTTTAAAAATTTTCAATATGATAAAAATGTATGGAAAAATGTTAAAACTTTTTATTTTACCTTCGTTAACTAATGCCGAAAGTCCCATTTTTCTCCATTCATGGACTATGTCAATGTGACATGATAATGGTGGTTATCAATAGCTTAAATCTTAGTACAACTTGTACAATAAAAAAAAAATATTGAAAGTAATAGATAGATTTGAGAAGTGAAATTAAATTATACATGAATTGAAGGATGACTGTGAAACATCGTATTAATCTCTTCCACCTCCACAATGATATCACACACTCCAATTCATAAATGAAAACATCAATTTTGATGCATCTTTTAATCATTTCAAAGTCTTGTGTTTAAGATAGGAGGGCAAAGATAACAACAATATATGATGGAAGCTTGAGAAAGTCAAAACAAGTTTAGTCATTATTATATAAACTTGGAATGGATCCTCTCAATTTAATATGAGAGAAGGATTCAATGCTGAACACACTTCTTTAATTTTCATTCATGTTCTCTATATATTATGTTACAAATTTAATATCAACAAATTAATAACAAAGCAATACATTATTAAAGAAGATTAATACACGCGACAAAAGCTCAATTCGTATTTTATAAGAACATGATTCTGGTCCTTATTACTATTACGAGAGCTCTTTTAGAATAATTTGTAAGTGATCTTTATACGCACTCATTGCGAGTAGGTGAAAACTTAGTTGCAGTCGACTTCACGTGAAGTTGATAACTGAGAGTTGTTAGATGATTTCACTGATTTGATTAAATTTTCATTTAACGGCCCTCAGCTATTAACTTTATGTGAAGTCGACTGCACCTTATAAGTAATGTCAAACTCTCACAAAGTTTCTCTACACATTTCCTGAAAAGAATAAATAAATAGAAGCAGCTTGCCAAGTAGGATTGGATTGATATTTGGGCTTAAATTCATTTGGGCCTAAATCTTAGTAAATTAAAGCCCAAAAGTCCAGTACTCAAAGTAGTAAGTTATTCTGACCCAAATAAAGGAATAAGTTATCTTCCGGGCCTTTTTTCTTAACAAAAAGAAAAGAGAGAATATTCGATCATATCATTGGCCAAAAAAAAAACTCATCATTTTTCAAAAAAAAATACTAAGAAGTCATCAAAATTTAATGTTTTTAACGATTTAACAACATATTTTATCTATATTTTTAAACATTGGTAACAAGTTAATAAAAATAATAAATTTTAATAATCCTTTACCATTCCTCCTTTCAAAATACTCCATCTAAAAGTAGATACATATATTTGTGAATGTATTAAATATTTAAATTGCTCCAAGGATCATGAAATGAAAGATGTACTGAAATTGAAACTAAATGCACTAAATTCATAAAGAATCCTGCTACATCTACACTTTTTAATAAAAAATATTTTTACATTAGTGTTTTTTTTAATTATTATAGTGTAAAAGCAACGTAATGGAAATTATTATTTCAACGAAAAAATAAGAAAGGACGTGTGTATATATATATTACTAATATAAAATTATTATAATATATTGTTACATAATAAAAATAACTTTAACTATAGTTTACGATTCCAACAACACATTTTTACCACAACTCAATTCAACATATGAAAAAGATAAAAATAAAGAGTTGATGATTGACAAACTAAAATAACTTTAAAATAAAATCCTGATGAATACATGTCGGATTATTATAATTATTAACTTATTGTCTAACAAGGTAACACACGTGCAAACCTTGGTAACTTGGTGAAATAATTATGCACCCCCAAAACCTGCAAATTATGTAGAGTCAAGGGTAAGTAAGAATTCTTTGCAGGTGAATGTTATAGTACTTTTTCTAAAATAAAATAAAAGGTAAATTATTCTTTGTGGTATATATAGTGTTTATAATTACAATTAAATTGAATATTAACTATAATAATTAGTTAGGTATATGTTCTCTATTTTTTTTTCTCTCTTTTATGATTATTTAAATTTAGTTTAACACCACTAATTTATGGTGGTGGTGGTTGTCAATGCCGGAGAAATCTCTTTGCAGTGAACTCACAAATTCATCAATAAGGTGCATACGTATTCAGCTCGTTACACGTGACAACATTTGTGCTACTGAAGTACGAAAAATTTCTACTACATAGACACAACTCCTTCCCAACTTCTGCCTACACCCACTGTGCCTCTTCCACCCTCTTTATATGGTGATAACATTCTCGAAGTTCACTATCCGCAAAACTTTTGTCTCATAAAAGTGATTAAATTTTTGTGCATAATTGTCATCTCATCTTGTAGATCTTATTGTCTGCAATTGAATTCGACTTTATCTCCACCTCATCGACAATAGTATTTTTAATCTCATGAGGATCCGAATCTACCATTTCTTAAAACTTGTATTTGACATCATCAACAACAATGTCTTTAACTGTATTTATAACTTGAGGATCTGGAGAATCTTTTCAAATATTTTTATGACTTCTATCATCACGGACCATAAATTCTTCTCTATTTTCAAGTACATTAATTACATTTGTAAAGATCTCTTCCATTTCATAAAATTTATCTGGTAAATTGACTTGAAAACTTTTCATTAATCTTTTCTACTTTCACAATGATATCACACACGTAAGTAAATAAAGATCTCATATATATGTGGGATTCTTCTCTAATTCATAAATAAAAACAAAGTAATTTAAATGCATCTTTTAATAATTTTAAAGTCATGCGTATAAGATATGAGGACAACGATAACAATATATCATAAAAGCTTGAGAAAGTTAAAACTTTAGTCATTACATTTATATAAACTAGAGACACCGTCTGGTATGGAGAACGAAAAAAAATGAAGACAAATTTACTTTTTATTTAATTGAATTATTAATTTTTTTTTTGTCTTAACAAAAATTAAAGAAATTAAACAGAAAAAAAAGATACACAGAAGACCTCTATAACTCAAGCAACATCTCGATTTTAAAGCAGAGTTTTAACAATTTTAAGAGGAGGATCAAATCCCTCAACGTACTCATTCTGATTTCGAACTCCGAATTTTGTCATCAGATCGGCCACCCTATTTCCTTCTTGAAGCGCTAGATTAAAATGAACCTCCCACTTCCTGTTAAGCATTTTATGAATACGCACCACCAGATCCCCATCTTTCCTATCTTCTGAAGCAGGCTCACTCTGAGTAGCAATGAATGCTTCACTTAAATCTGTTTCGCACACAATCTTCTTTAAACCAGATTCCCACGCTAAAACCATCTTTTTCCATATTGCAAAGAGTTCGGATCTTTTTATGTTCCAAATTGGAATTCTCCCCAAACAACCTTTTATTCAATCACCTTCATTATTTCTAATCACCGACCCAAAATCTGAGTTTTGAGCTTCAAAAAAAATGCTAGCATCATAGTTGACTTTTAAAAAATCAAGCTGAGAAAGTTTCCAATTCACATTATTGAACAAAGATAACTGACGAGGTTAAATCCGAGTCTGTTTTAACTCCATCTTCCATCTTCTAGCCAAGATCACTATTTTATGTTGTATCCAAACTTCATATGGATTAAAGATTTTTCTGATTTCGATACCATTAGATCCATGAAATGCCAGAAAAAAATAGGTTTTTTGTTCCAAAACAGCAGCTCACATCAAAGAAAATATATCCGCATTGACCTGAAGAATTGATGGATCCAATCTCATCCAAATGTCTTGCGCCTGTCGATAACGTAGCAAGCAATGCATCGCCGATTCTGTCTCTTCGCCACATCGAGGGCACATGTTCGACTTAGAGAGTCCACTCTAGTGTCGGAAAGCCTCTATTGGTAGAGAATCATGAATGGCAAACAATGCCAGGAGTTTTGCTTTCTCTGGGGCATTCGCCCGCCACAGCCATTTCTAACTTCGCCCCTCATTTCACTGAATCCTCCTCTTCAGTAACCATGCATATCCCTCTTTAGTTGAATAACCTTTACTAATATTTGCTGTCTAAATCCATCTAGGTTCAACTGTGCGTTGCCAAAATCAGTTGGAAGATTGCATCATATGGAGAACTAACTCTGAGAAGGGTGTCGCAATTTGCTCCAAACGCCAACCATTCTCGCTCCAAACATCCCTGATAGTCAATTGAGTATCGGAGATATGGATAAAAGGGAGATAACCGCAGATTTTACCTCCTTGATGCCAAGCATCAAACCAAACTGATTAGTCCAAGTTACCAGGGCTCCAAGCCAAACCCTCTTGCAGAAGCTGCATTACTTTCCCAATGCCCCTCCAGCAAATAGATTCAGTCTTTGGAACAGAAAATTCTAAGTTCAAGGAATTTTTGAGATATTTGTTGAGCATAATTTGAACCCACAATTTGTCATGGCAGTTTAGCATCTGCCAAACTAACTTTCCAATCATTGCCACGTTAACTAGAGCAGAATCTTGAATGCCTAGATCACCAAAATTTTTTGGAGTAATTAATGTTTTCCAATTGATGAGAGAGAGATATCTCTCGTCAGTATTACCCTTCTAAAAGAATTGTCGGATGAGAGAATTAATCTTTTCACAAGCATAAACTGGAAGAAGAAAGCATTGCATCTGATAAATAGGAATAACTGATATGACCCATTTAATAAGACATAATCTCCCAACTCTATTTCATAGTCTCCCTTTCCATGATGCCAGACGTTTCTGAATTTTGTCAATAATCTCTATAGCACAGACCGAGTTACTCTCGGGTGCTCCAAGTTAACACTTAAGTATTTACCTAAGTTTTGAGTAAAATAGATAGATGATAGCCCAGTAAACAACTCTTCCTTATATTGGAAACATTTTTTGAGCATATTGCTTTTGACTTCTCAAAGTTAACTTTCAATCCAGATGCTTTGCAAAAAGTGTTTAGGACTTCTATGACCATAATAACCTGTCTCTTCTTAGCTTTGCAGAAAAGTAGGAGATCATCCACAAACATAAGATGAGAAATTTTGGGCCCCCTCTGGATATAAAAACTGATTCTCACTCCCCTTCATTCACCTTATGTGAAATGTAGCAGGCTAATCTCTCCATGCATAAAACAAACAAATAAGGCGACATTAAATCTCCTTGCCTTAGTCCCCTATCTGGACTAAAGCTCTCAAGCTTACCACCATTCCACAAAATAGATAAAGAAGAAGAAATCACATAATTCACAATCAACCTGGTTATACTGCTAGGAAAACCAAAATTACGAAGAGAATGCTCCAAGAACCTCCAGTCAATTCTGTCATACGCTTTTTCTAAGTCAATCTTGAAAGCTAAAGTTCCTTTATTGGATTTCGTCTTTCTCATAAAATGAAGAATCTCCTGAGCTATGACAATATTATCTGTTGCTCCCCTACCTGAAATAAATCCTCCCTGAAGTGGACCAATGATGTCAGAAAAAAAAGGCCGAAGACGATTCACAAGAACTTTAGTAATAATCTTGTATATTACATTACATAAACTGATAGGTCTGAAGTCTTTAAAAGATGTGGGTGTCCCAACCTTTGAAATAAGTACAATGAAAGTTTCAAAAATTGACGCATCCATATGTCCCCCGAAAATGCCAGGCTCACAAAATTATGGACATTTTTCCCAATGTATTTCCAATACTCCTTGAAAAAGTATGCCTGGAAGCCATCAGGACCTGGTGCCTTGAATGAGTTCATTCCCATAACTACCTTCTTAACCTCCTAATCCACTGATCTCTAGATTTTTGGTACCACAGAAGTTCTTCTTGCAGGAGAACAGTGTTATACTCATCATTCAGCTCTTTCTCCTTTACCAAGAGATATGAGTGATCTGAGGATTTCAAAACCAATTGAAGCTTACTGATCTGATCTTCTAGATGCTGTTTCTTTACAAAAATATTACCAAACACCTCTTTATTAAATTTAATAGACTCCTTTTGCACCTTCTTGAGACTGGCAATCACATTAGGAGTCTTCTTGTTCCATGCATCTTTAACTATACCAAAAGAAGTAGGGTGATTTGTCTAGGCAGCTTGAAAACGGAACGGTTTCTGTTTATGCTTGAAGCGATTAGGTCGCTTATACCGAATAAAAAGATGGCAATGATCTGAATGAAGCCTGTACAGAGTCTCTGAATATGCTTCTGGAAAACTCTAACACCATTGTTGATTTGCACAAGCCCTATCCAATCTCTTAGCCACATCCCTGCCACCAGAAACCCTTCTATACAAAGTATAAGCTCTTTCAGAGGAACCAATGTCAATGAGGCCACACATGTCTAGAGTTTCAGCAAATCTATCTGCCCTTCCACTATCAAAGAAACCCTGTCTCACCTCAGTAGAGTGCATAATCTCATTAAAATCCCCCACTGTTAACCATAATTTTGAATTTGCTTAGCTAAACCTATCAGGTGAGCCCACAAATTCTGTCTAATTCCTATGTTAGGACTCCCATAGATAGCACTACACAACCATAATTTACTTCCTAAAGATATTTCCACCATAATGTATTGCTCCATGATACTGATCACTTTGCAATGATTAACTAGGACAGCGGATAAAAATCAAATACCACCTCTTTGACCTTACGCTTCAGAGATGGCTATAGCTGAAACCCAAACCACTCCAAAAAGTTCTCAGTTTTTCAAAAAATAATATGTGTTTCCAACAAACAAATAAAGAATGGGTGATATTTGCGAACAAGCTCTTTACAGTGAACACGAGACATCTTATTAGAGGCTCCTCTAATATTCCAAGCTAAAATATTAAAATCACAACTATCCATAAAATAAACATGAATAATAAAGATGAGGATAGAGTATACCAACATCATGGCTTAGAATGATCTACCCATTAAAATTATACCACTGTCGCCACCTCCCCCAACTGTTGGGAGGCCTCCATTCCAACTTCACCACATTTCCTGGTCCCAATGTCAGTAGGTGAATTTTGGAGGGAATTGGGCCTTATGCGTTTTCTATTAGAAGCAAAATTCGGAGTCTTTACATCAATGCTCCCAGCCTCATGATGACCATATGCTCTATTTGAATTATTTATGCCTCCCTTTCTCAAAAAAGTCAAAGCCTTATTCCTTTTATTCAAACCATACGTTGCCAACCCATTCATTGTCTTTGGCCCACCATGAATTACAAACCCTTTTGTAACATTGGGCTTGTTTGTTTTTAGTCCAGAACTCTCCTCTTCAGCCCCTTGACCACTAATCTTTATTTTTTTTTCTATTCACCTGGATCCACTCCTCTTTTGTATGATTATCTTGCTTGATCTCTTCACTCCCATGCAACGTCTTATACGGGAAATCCTCCCATTCCTTATTTGGTTCATTAACAACTTGTTCCCTTCCAAATTCAAACAATATTTTTTAATTTTGAATTTGAACCGTGCCCTCTTTACCCTCTGAAACTTTCACTATTTGCGTCGGCGGTGCCACCTCTTCACTCAGCATTCCATCATTGGCCGTCCCTATCACAGTTTGTTCTGCCTGTTTTTTTGTACAAACTGCTCTCTCATGCCTAAAACACTTGCACTGTTCGCATACTAATTCTAAGTTCTCATATTGCACCTGGTATTTGTTTCCGTCAACGATGATTTCTGTCACCACTGGCAGTCCCATGTTAATCTGCATGCAAACTCTAGCAAATTTTTCGCGTTCTGCCTCCTTTGCTGCCACATCTACCTTCATGGGTGTGCCAAACTGCCAATGGCTACAACAATTCTCTTCATTGCTCTTTCTTGATGGTACCATATATTCAACCCCACGCACCCACACAAGAGTTGATCCAAAAAACTCCTCACAAGGGCAAAAGTCAGATGTCCAAGGCTTGACCGCCAGATAGTGCCCTCCTAGCCTCCACGGACCACCCAGGAGGATCCTATCTCTATCCTCATAACATGCGCACACTCGACAAATGCTTCTGAAATGACAAACCATATGGCTGTATAACTCACATACTTTTCAAGCACTTTAATGACAATGAAACCCTCATACGATGTAGATAAAGCTCGCCTTGTCTCTTCCGAGAATGTAATGGTCCGCGGGTTTGGATCTCCTTATTTACCTGTCACAATGGCTAGACTATCACCGTCCAGTGAATCATCAACTACAAAAGGTTTAGGATTAGACATGCCAACCACTTTATCCATAAAGGAGACTCTCATCCCTCTGGAATCCTCCATGTCGCTAGATACAACCCCTCTCACACTCTCTCCTTCGTTACTTCCGTCGGCGGAGCCGGTTGCCTCACCGTGTTTTCCACTCTCACGGCCACTTTCATCCTCGCTCACCCCTTTGTCGCTCATATCTCTCTCCCATAAGTACGTAAACTAGTTAATTGAATTATTGATTGATATGAGATAAGGATTTAAAGCTAAACACATTTCTTTAATTTTCTGTCAAATTCTCTCCTTTTTTTAATCTCAACCACTTAATTAATAACAAAATATCACATTATTAAAGATGGTTAATACATGCGATCAAAACTTAATACGTATTTTATAAGAATGTGATATTGTGATTCTATCACATTAAAATAGATAAAAATATACTCAAATTTTCACACGGTGGACAGATGTATTTTTAAATTTTTTAATGAATCATTTGTACACACAAAAATAAAATTTTATTGTCAATTTTACCCTTCCGTGACCTGAGTAATTTTTCTTGCAGTAATAGAGGCCAGGTGGCACGGTATTATATGATGTGGCCAATTTGGGTGACACAATAAAAAATAGAATTATTATATTATTAAATTTGTTGAAATAAATATAAAAAAGGCATAATGGAACCACTGTTCATCCTCTTTCTTCTCCAATTCCTTCGAACCCTAAGAACCCTAACACAAGGTGAAAAAAAATTTCCTTCATTCTCTTCATTTTTCTCTGTACATCTTCATGTTTGTCGTAATAGGAGTTTGAAAACTCTAATGTATTAAAATGTCACACTCTCAACGAAGTAAGAATATACCTCATGCTTGTGCCAGTAGTTGTGGTGACTCGTCTTTTGCGCCAAAAAATAGGAAGAAACAGAAGTTCGACTACAATAATGACAAATGTCTGCATGGACTTGACACAATGGTTCTTGAGTCTACTACATAGTGGAACCCTGGAAGATTGTTTTTTGGTTGTCTGTTATGGGAGGTATGTAAATTTTGATTTTGTTTATTATGACAAATGATGTGAATCTTATGTGAAATTGTTAAAATTGTCGTCAAATTCATGATGCAGAAGGTTGAATTGAGGTGTGATTATTTTATTTGGGCTGATAAAGTTGTTGATGCTGGAAGAGATTGTGGGATTCAGGAGCAGAATGAAGAAAGCAAATGGAGATCTGCAGAAGAAAGTAACTAGAAGGTAGAAGAAAAAATGAAGAAAATGTTGCAGATAATGATGGCATTAGAAAATGGATGCATTATGTATGCTTAGAAAGAATTTTTTTCACCCTGTATTAAGATTCTTAGGATTTGAAGGAATTGGAGAAGAAAGAGGATGAACAGTTGTTCCATTATGCCATTTTTTATATTTATTTCAACAAATTTAATAATGTAATTATTCTATTTTCTACTGTGTCACCCCAAATTGGCCACATCAGATAATACCATGCCACCTGGCCTCCACCATCGTCGAAAAAATTACTCAGGCCATGGAAGGATAAAATTGACAACGAAATTTTATTTTAGTGTGTACAAATGACTCATTAAAAAATTTAGGAGTACATCTGTCGACCGTGTGAAAATTCGGGTGTATTTTTATCTATTTTTCCATAAATAAATGAATAGGAGCAGCTTGCCAAGTTGAACTGGATTGATATTTGGGCTTAAATTTTTTGGTCCTAAATCTTGGTAAAGGACTGAAGCGCAAAACTAAACAGCACACAAAGGAAGTAAGTTAGCTTAAGTTAGCTTCTGGGCCGTTGAAAAATATAAAAAAGGGAATATTAGATCATATTTCTTTACCAAAAAAGAATGCACCATTTCCGAAATACCCCTGCTAAAAATAGATGCATATATTTGTGAAATTATTAAATATTTAAATTGCTCCAAAGATCCTGAAATAAATGAAGTATATACTGAAATTAAAACTAAATACACTAAATTTATAAATTTGACGAAAAAATGTGAACATAACCGATATAGTGAATAGGGTCATCAAAATGATATCCAAATCTATCAAACTATTTTGTTTATTTTTTAAAATAGGCAACTTTATAATCTCAAAAATACTAATAAAAATAAAATGCTGAATGAATTTAGTTTGATTAATTTGAAAAATAAAGAAGCTGGTCAACGAGTCGAATGAATTATCTCATTTATTTTATTTATTTTTGAAAATTTCAATTATTTTACAATTCAACCCAGATACTAAACTCCAAACTCAATAACCCAATTGCAAGAAAAGAAATGTCGTCCAAAGTTTGGTATCTAACTCAAAAATTGATTATTTTGGGATATTTGGGATATTATTCAATTTAGTTTGAAAAAAAAAAAAACTAATTAACGTATTACTATTTTATTTATTTTATTTTTAATGTATATTTTATATTCTAATTATAATATATATTAATGACTGATTTTAGTAATTAATTTTAGTGTACATCAAACATGTTATTTTTTTATGAGTCAAACCTCTTACTTTAGACTCTAAAATATCCTCAATATATGATTAGTCCAAACCGTTTTAACCCACAAACTTAGATAAATCGACTTGTTCGACTTTTCTATTTAAAAGTAGTTTTTTTCTAAACATATAGTATCACTTTATCTTATTTTGCGCGCAATTACTACAAGAAATTCTTACCATTTTCTAAACACCCAATTTTTTTTTGCTTTTAATTGACAAACAAATTATTAGGGTTTTGAATGAAGCAAGATGTGAAAACTTTGATTCCTGCAGTGATGTGCCAAGAGGACACAAGGCAAAGAAGCATGACGTGTGGAACTCTCTCTTTGAATCTTAATGTTCCATTGCAACTAAAACTTGCTCGGTTGGGAAGAGACATCAGACATAAACTTTTAATAAACAAAGTTCCAATTCATGTAGCTTTTAATTGCTTTGTGTGTTCCAATCTTCACCTAGCACTTTCCGGAGACAAATGCTTCTGCATCCTACTCTATATCTTCAACATTGTCCATTTATATCAAAGCTTTATTTATATATTTTGGTTGAAATTTTAGTTTGGAGTAATTAACTAATTCTAGTTATAGCCCTACTTTTCAATTTTCGGATCAATGATAACAAAAAAATTAGGTATGATAATGTGATGTAAAATTTTCATACATAGAGAATGTATTCTTTTATTTTAATTTTCCATTTTTTTTTATTATAAGTCTAATGACAAGCGAGTTAACACTTAAAGCAAGGAGTATAATAAAGTGAGGAATTACTTCTCAGTCTTACCCCATTTTTAAAATCCCTAAATTGGTGAACATCTGAATGAGAATTTTAATTTGTTGAAATCCATCATTTATACATGTGTGTAATTCATTAATTGTGTTATTTTTTATTATGCACGGATACTAACAGGACATGGCACGATATGAAATATGTGGGTACATAAATTTTAAATTCTTATAATATATAATAAGACATGAGAACATAATGTATATATATAATATAAAATATTTTTTAAATAAACTATAATAATATTTTATTAATATTAAAATATAAATTAATATTTTAATTATGTTAATATGTGATGATATTTAAATATATCCAACCGTATTAGGAAAAATCATTTATTTTTAATGATACAAAAAATATATGCATATCAGACGAATATTGATAAATATCATATCTAAAATAGATATAATATACAAACACAATAACTCGACAAAATGTCCGTATTATACATTATTTCAAATATCAAAAGTTGTTAAAAGACAAGAAAGGAGACAAGAGGTAGGGACAAAAGATTTTAACCACATGAATAAGAAGGACTCAAATATAGCTAGCAATGCAACACAACAATTAACAACCATGTCTCTTTGAAGTGACCCCAGCTATATGTTTGTTACACTCTTATCTTTGAATTGTATAAAATGGTTGTAGAATGTCTATGGACTATGGATGGTATTTCTTGAATTCTGTCATCAGTTAACGTTCGATGTGTATACACTCATCATTTTTGGACCTTAGTATTAATACCGTTAGCTAGCTAGTGGGTCATCATCAATTTCTAAATTACATCATTCACTATCTGGCAATTTAGGAAAATAATTTACTTACTAGGCTAATGCTGGACTCAGAAAATTTTAATACAGGAGACATGGATAAAATTATTATTATTGTTTTTTGATATAGAATAATATTTTATATAATTTAAGGCTAGAATAATTTATTGTACAAAAAATTATATAAATTGATTAGTTTATGGGTTATAAAAAAAATTATATATTCAAGTATTCGTTAGATTTATTTCAATCGTAAAGTGTACAAGATATATTATTCATAAAAAAAATTTTACCCAAAACATTTGTTATGTATATTGCAGATATTTGTATGTAGGGACTAGGGGTAAGTGCTCCCTCCTATAAGGCTGGCTCTGTGGTTCCTGGTCTACAAAAAAACAAACAAACTTTAAGTTGGGGATATTTGTGGACAATAGAATTCAGCAAGTAGTAGTGATAGTCTGATAGAGGAGATGAATTGATGTATGCATATTGGTTATTAGTTTTGTATGCATTAATTCAACTATTGGTTGAATTCTATTGTTCATAATATTTAAATGCTATAACAACATATGCAATAATAACGTGTTACAATTATTTTGTTAATCCATTTAAATTAGTCTAGTATTTAGTTCATTAGTTTGTTTAAATAGGTGTTGGAATTTGAATTCCGCTTTGTATATGTAGTAATTTATTGGCCAACGACAAACTTTTACATAGAATTTCGATTCATGACGAATTAATCTTTGATTTACCAAATTGAGAAATTCCGTGAACAATAAAAAAAAACTTGTTACAACTTTTTTTTTGTTTAAATCATAGTTGAAAGAATCGAATCGATGATCAAACTGCTCAGACTATTGATTCATTGGTTTATTAGTTTAACTGATAAATTACTGGTTGAACCGGTAAAATCGGTCCTATGTAAATAAAAAATATAAAATAAACAACTAATACAAAGATAGATATTAAATTAGTTAGTACTATTACACTAGTATCTTAATTTGATATAATAAGAATAACAATCCATAATATCAGTAAATTTCAATACTAGTATCAAATAAGATAACTTTAATTAACATTAATATTGAAATAGATAAAGTAAATTAATAAATTTTTAGTAAAGTTTATATTTCTATTAATAATAGTACATAGTTAAAAATATAATTAATTCAAAAAATAGAGAATATAAAATTAAAATTAAATTAGATATTTATAAAATTATTTAATTCAAGAGTTACTATATAATTAGTTTTTGTCGTTTAAAATCTTAAGAACCACAATGACAAAGTGGCAACAAGGAAGAAGCATAACCAATAGGTCTCTTGTTGGAACTCTAGGGCTAACATTTTGGACTTCTCCAAACTAACACATGCTAATAGGTTGACAAGTGGCACACTGAGGATCGTACATCGCAGTGGATCACAAGTCAAGATGCGCTACTATGGAGTACCATAAAGTGACAACCGAATCGGTTAAATCGATTTCTGTCAATTTTTATCAAATTTGATCGGTTTTTTTCGATTTTTATCGGTTTATATCAATTTTTATCCTTATACGGTCTAAAAATAAATTAAACCAGTTTATAATTTGATTCACTGGTTTTTCGATTAAATTGATTGGTCTGATTCAGTTTTTACAATTATAGTTTAAACAACTGAGATATATATGAGTGTTTTTTTTTTTATTTTATATGATATCTCCAATTACATTACTTATTAACAAATAAAAGCAGGCCTAGTCCCCTCCACCCTAAAAGGTAAAAATAAAAAAATTAAAGAAAAAATAATTATTGTGATATCTAATTCATTATGATTAAGTCGAGTTCGTCAAGTATTTAATAGTAATACTCGAATATCAGATAATTTATTAACAAACAATTAATTTTTAAATTAAATATAAATTTGTATTAAATTAGTCATTAAACAGAATAAAAGTGATGAAAGAATAAGTAAAAGATTAGAATAATTTAAAAATAATAAAATATAATAGAATATAACAGAATTGACTCTTTCTTCTCCTAATTTATAATATAATTCAACGAAAATGTTTGATAATCAAAGAAAATCAATCAAAAACAGCCATAACTTGCCTTATTTAGTATTCATTAATTGTTGTGACAATTAATAAATGCTAAATAAGACAAGTTCTGGCTGTTTTTTTTTTTATTTACCTAGTATTACCCTTAATAATTAAAACATACACACTATAATAGATTACATTGCGTTCTTTCAGCAATTGATGTACTTAAATTATAATTTTAATGCTAAAACCAGTAATTCGGTCCACAAATTCATGAACAAGTCTCGAATTGGATAGCATGTGAACTTGACAAAAGAGGAAGCCATTATTATTCTCCAATTTGTTGGATGATACGAATCATTAATTAATTAATTTACTTGATTATCACTCGCTAATTACTTATGGTGTGCTATGGCTATTAATTATCAGCGACTATATATTAAAAAGATTATGGTTTTTTCTTTGAGATCTATTCTTGGGATTTGGATTCTCTAAAGTTTGAATTTTACTTTAGAGAGTAAAGTGTGATCTCTCACCATTGATTTCATAGGTGGGACCAATAATAAATATGAAAGAGAAACTATTCAAGTCAGCAATTGATGTACTTAAATTATAATTTTAATGCTAAAACCAGTAATTCGGTCCACAAATTCATGAACAAGTCTCGAATTGGATAGCATGTGAACTTGACAAAAGAGGAAGCCATTATTATTCTCCAATTTGTTGGATGATACGAATCATTAATTAATTAATTTACTTGATTATCACTCGCTAATTACTTATGGTGTGCTATGGCTATTAATTATCAGCGACTATATATTAAAAAGATTATGGTTTTTTCTTTGAGATCTATTCTTGGGATTTGGATTCTCTAAAGTTTGAATTTTACTTTAGAGAGTAAAGTGTGATCTCTCACCATTGATTTCATAGGTGGGACCAATAATAAATATGAAAGAGAAACTATTCAAGGGTAGAAGATCACATTTTACTCTCTAAAGTAAAATTCAAACTTTAGAGGATCCAAATTCCTATTCTTGAGATTACCAACCACCACATACAACTGAAAACTATATAACACTGATG
>NC_029793.2:2506893-2511148 GCF_000816755.2 Arachis ipaensis | reverse complement strand
TTACTTTTTTTTTAATTTATTTTCTTTCCCCCCTTCTTTTTTTTTTAGTCTTTTTTTTTTCTCTCATTTGATTTTTCTCCTTTTTCATCATTGTCATCATCGTCGTTATTATCGATGTCATTATCAGTGATATCGTTTTCTTCTTCTTTTTATATGTGTTTTTTGTTCTTAATTATTTTTTTTTTTGTATTTTTAAAAAGTTTATGAAGGAAAAAAATAAAGAAAAAAAACATATCACAAAAAATGATGATGATAATGATGAAGAAAAAGAATGATATCGAAATTTTTTAAATAAAACATAGAAAAAAAATGATACCAAAATATGTTATATAAAGCACACGCGAAAAAGAATGAAAAAATGTGAATAAGTGCATGATTCAAATGAAAAAATGTGAATAAGTGCATGATTCACGCACATCTCATATGAGTAATTTTTGTTAGGTTTAATTTATGTCAATTTAATTGAATTTAGTTAACAAAAATACTTAAATATCTAACAATATTTTATTTTATAATAAGATTGGTACCTTGTAATTATATAAGGTATCATAATAATTTCCTAAATTATATCTATTATCAATAATGTAAGATAATTTTTTATAAGTATTTTTTTGGGTGAATTAGTACACCTAAACAAGTCTTAGTCTTATTACTAGGAATTCGACTAATCTAACATGATGGATAAGTAAATAGTTAAGACAAAATATTAATACTCCTAAATTTTTGTACTATTAATCGATTTCACATTGATGTTTATATAAATATATTTATGTTAATGGTAATGTTAGCGAGATTATAAATAAAATTATCAAAATTTATCTTATTTAATATTTATTAATTATTACAACAATTAATAAATATTTAATAAAATAAATTATAATTATTTTTTATAATTTTTTTTAATTACCAAACATTTCTTTTATGCTAAACATTGTCTCCTCTTGATAATAAGATTTGGAAACCAATTAATTAAATATAATCCCATAAGACAATATATATCTTCTACCAACCAACTTGGTTTCTTTAAGATCACTTCCTCTCTGACATATATATATATATACTCACACATTGTTCAGTTATGTAAAATAAAATAACCTTAAAGAAACATTTTAAGTGCACTCGGAGTACTGGTGCACCAGTTATTTTAACCGTTGATATCAATTAATATATATTATATATATTTTTTATAATTCAGATCAACGGTTAAAACAACTGAAACATCGATACTCTCCATGCACTTGAAATGTTTCCTAAACTTTATTATTATTGTTATTATTACTATTATTATATTACACTGTAATATATCAATAAAGATTCATATCCACTTGCACTCATGCATGTAGGTATTATGTCATGTGGGCGTATTGAAATTTGTATACGCTTGATTTATTGCTTGTACTTGGTGAAACATCAATCATGTAACAACACCATGAATTATTAATTAGACTTTAAATTAAATAAATTAAGGTTATTAACTAAAATTAATTATTGTCCTTTGCATAATTCAAGGAATATATCGATTGTTTCAATCCAAAGAACAAGTTAGATTATTTGTCTTCAATAGAATTTCAATTCATAATGGAGTCGTTAGCAATGTATTATATGGATCTATCTGTTCAAAATAACTAGTACATCAATCACTATTTATCTGGAAACATATTTTTATTCTTATTGTTTAATTAATTTTAGTTAATTAAGTGGAAGACAAAATTATCATATATTCCTCAATCAACATGCTAAGAAGACAAAAAAAAACAGCTAAAACTTGTCTTATTTAGTATTTATTAATTGTCGTAATAATTAATAAATACTAAACAAGGCAAGTTATGGCTGTTTTTGGCTGATTTTCTTTGGTTACCAAACATTTCCGATATATTAAATATGTGCCAATCACTAAAGATACATTGTTTCTTTCTTATTGCAACCATTATTAGGGTTTGTGCATGGATATAGGACTTTAAGCCCTTAAATGAAAGCATGAAAATGATATTTCAGTTATTAAAGATTCAAAAATAATACTTAGATATCTTGTTTTATACTGTTTTGTCTACTCCTTCTACTACAAGGTATCTCAATTCACATTTTGTGGGCTCCCTAATGGTTGACATCAATATTTACAAGCTATATTGAAATATTGAACAATCTGAACTTAGAACAAATAATAATACCCCCAAATTAATTAGTTCCTAGCGATTTTGGTATTATTAGACAAATTAGTTCCACTTTTTTTTAGTTAATACTCAATTTGGTTCCTGAAGTTACACGCAAGTCTCAATTTAGTCTCTAAGGTTTCAATTGCCTCTATTTAGTCCCCAAAATTTATAAATGTGCCTCATATTAGTCCCTGAGACTATTTTTAGTATAAAAACGTTAATGGAGCGCTGTTATAGACTATCAGATGTTACAGTAAAACTTGTAAAATAATGCAGTATTGATTTTGGCATTTAAATAGCTCAAAAACAACATCATATTACTTATTTTGTTAGGTAAAATTTTAATAAACACCATTTACGATGTTGTTTTTGAGTTATTTGAGTGCCAAAACTAAAACGACATCATTTTACAAAGTTTAATGTGGCATCCGACTGTTCACGACAGTGTTCCGTTAACGTTTGTACGTTAAAAATTGTTTCAAGGAATAATATGAGTTATTATATTTACAAAGTTTGGGGACTAAATAAAGGCAATTAAAACTTTAGGGACTAAATTGAGACTTACATGCAAGTTCAGAAACCAAATTGAATATTATTTTTTTTTTATACATTCGTCCCAAATTTTAGAATATTAGACAAATTAGTTCTTAGTAGTTTTTTTTTTAAAGTGACCAAATTTAATTTTTATAAAAATAATATGATTGAGGAATTAAAATGTATAAAATTTTAAAAAATAAGGGATAAATTTGTCTATTTATTTTGTTAAAGACTAAATTATCCAATACAAAAATGGTTAGAGATCAATTTGAGGGTTAATCTTTAGAAACTGTTATGGAAATAATCAATGCAATGCAACATGGTATTTTACGTGGTGGTATATATGTAATATCTATTATTGTTGGTTTATGAAGTTTATTTGACAATATGCTATCGACAAATTCACTTTTTAACATTTTTTAAATTAGAATTTACAATTCTCTAAAGGTGAATTTCTATTTGTTTTCATATTTTTTAAAATCACCAAAAATTCTCATTTAATTTTTTGAGATTTCACCCCACAATAAAGCATATGAAATTTTTATTGCCTTAAAAATTTTATTTTCGTTTTTATACATAACATTTTCTTAATCAAGTTGATAGAATGAAGTTCCACGTTATGCCTCTATCTTAATAGAACTTTTTCATTATTGCTAGCATTGTGTTGCTGTGGTATTGTAATTACTAATTGACATCGATAATTGCTGTTTTGTTGATCGATATGAAATTTTTAAAATTGAATCTTGAAAGTTTGATTAAATTTTTGGGTCTGAAATTTTGAATTTTTGCTTGATTTACACTTCTTATTGATTCTACTTATTGTTGGTGAGGTTGAAATTGAAAATTGAAATCTATTGCTTTTTGTTCTATGTGTGCAGAAGTTATTGCTAAGTCTGAAATTGTTATTGTTGCATGCTTGAATTCTGCATCAGAGAGTTGTTGAATTTGCTTCTAGAGTTTGGTTGAATTTTCTGCTTCTAAATTTTCTGTATCTAGATTTCTTGATTTTGTCTGTTGTGTTTGAAATTCAAACTTGAAATATGATGATGATTTTTTGTTTTTGTGTGTCTGCATTATTTTTGAATTCTGGAATTTTTATTTCTGCATTCTCAAATGATACATCTTTATATTTGAAATTCGAATTCTGTAATTGTAGATATGCGATTAATAACTTTTCTGCTTTTAGATTTGGTGAATCGTTGTTGAGTAGTTGAAAATCTGCCTCTGAAAATGGCCTGAATGTTTGGATTTGGATTGTCTCTTGATGAACTTGGTTCTGGACTTGCTGATGTTACACAATTTGCTTCTTCTTAAATCATCTAGTTTATGGTTGCATAAATTTTGGCACAAATTTTTTTAATTTCTTCATGTATCTTGTTTTATTTTTGATAATTTAAATTCAAATATTGTAAGCTAATTTAAATCTAATTCCAAATCAATGAAAATTACTATAGAAATTTGACATGGTATTCAATGAAAATCCCATTTGATACGAATTTGTGTAAAAAAATAGAGAATTAGGTAGAAATAAAAGAAAATAGAATAAAAATTTCTAAAATTAATGT
>NC_029793.2:2502786-2506753 GCF_000816755.2 Arachis ipaensis | reverse complement strand
AATAAAGTTATAAATTTAAAAAACAAAACCAAATAAATTCATAAAAAATTGAGTCTGAGTTTATAGGTTCCTGAAAATTATATTGTTAATTAACACAGTACCAAGATCTATAATTTTGATGTTATAATTTTTCAAATACTTATGAAGTAGTATTTTTTTCTTATAAATCCATAAATCTACTAAAAAATTTTCTCAAAAGTCTACTTATTTTATTACTCAAAATAGAAACAAGGGCAATTTACGTTAGTAAATTGTTTGATCTCCAATATTACGCAAATACATTGTTTCCAAATTTAATACGCAAATGCATTGTTTCACTATTTTATGTAAACCGCTACTGGCAGTAGCAGTTTACAGGTGTGCATAAACCGTTACAACCAGCCGCGGTTTATGTGTGTGAGTGTGTGAGTGTAAACTACTGCTGGCAGCAGCGGTTTACGTGCGTGTGTGTGTGAGTGTAAACCGCTACTGGCAGTAGCGGTTTACGTGTGTGTGTGTGTGTGTGTGTGTGTGTGTAAACCTAGCGGTTTACGTGTGCTGCTTTGCCTATATAAATCGTGGTTGTAGTCGCGGATTATGCATTTAGATGGTTTGTGGAGTTTTTTAGAGAGAGAAAATTCTAGAGAGAGGTAAGAGCAAACCGCTACTGTCCGCATCTACGCACGGGCCTACATCATGATGCTGTTATCGACTCAGTTATTTGGGGACAAGAGTGCGAACCGGGTACATATACGGTGGTTGCCATTTGTGGCAAACCTTGATGACATGGGGAGGTATAGCTAGGGGTCGGCCGCTCTGGCATGGCTGTACCGATGCATGTGTCGGGTAGCGAACAGAAATGTGGCGATGGTTACATGATGCGATGCAGGAGGATGATGCAGGCGGAGAGGCTAGAGCTGAGGTCGATCACCGTGTTCGTCGGTCTAGTGCCAGACGCGGGAGAACAGTGGATCCTACACAGTTTGGTGGTGGAGTTAGTGGGACCGCAGCGAGTCAGGCTGGAGGGGGGACATTTACCAGCAGATCTTACTCTCCGATGTCAGAGCCCAGCTCTCACATGTATGCGCAGCCTTCCGATAACTAGGCCGGAATCCATAAGTCGCCTCCGTTGCCTCTTGCAACACCTTGATCGACACCGACGCATCAGCTCGAACCAACGGATAGATTCTCGCACAAATGACATGATAATCAAGTTGCTTGTGGTCGCTTGATATCGATGTGGCCATACACGTGTGCGGACCGTTGTACCTCCTAACTTCCCATGTGCTCTTCCTTTTTCGCATGACTATCCGAATCAACCACGTGCACCCGTTACCAAACTCTTTACATCTCCCTTGGTATTTCAGATTGTCGGACTCCATAACCTTGTACTCAACTCCACGCCGAATACTGTAATCTTTTACACTCAACACGGCTTCCTCTTTACTCTGGAAAGATTGGCCAATCTGAAATTCAGTCATAGGTGTCCCATCATGCATGCCCTGCCCATTGAATGTTGCATCTACATTCTGCTGTTGGCCGACGACTTCCAAGTTCAAAGAAGAGAGGTGGGGAGGGTACTCTTGTGTTGCAGAACCGGAACCTCCATGGGCTGAACATCCACCTCTTGGAATATCATCATCACTATCCCCACCAATATTGACAGGCTCCTCATCTGAATCATCGTCAAACAGTGCATTCTTAACTCGATCCGGTCCGGCATCGCATTCAAAATCAGGAACAACATGACCAATATATGCATGAACAGCCCCAGCACGTTCGGGCTCCGCATTCGGAAAGGCCACTGCTACCACAGGCATCGATGTTGATGCACCACCAGCTGGGGTCGACTGAGGATTAGGTGCCGATGCTCCAGAGCTATCCACACCATCTTCCAACTTCGCAAACAGCTCAGTTATCCTCACCTCCGAAAAACTACGCCTGCAGTGAAACAAGACCTGCAAGTCTTCATCCGACCCGATCACGAAGGTCTCATATCTCACACCAGTTGAGACAACGTCAATGGAAATCTTGTAAAATAATTTTTTTACCCACTTCGTCCCACACGTACCGAGCTTTCGTAATATGCTTTGCTTAATCTCCGCCAACGTATTCGACGATCGGATAAAAACACTAAGCGGTTCTCTATCTGTGAATTTTACACCATGCCTTTTGCTCTTTTGAATTTTTCCAGAGCAGTGAACCAGAGCCACAAAGCTATCCTCCCCCTCCATTTGTGAATAACACTCTACCTCTCCATATTTGGCCCCTCTATGGTTTATATAGGCAGCCACATTCAGCCCATCACACGTAAACCGCTACTGGCAGTAGCGGTTTACACACACACACACATACACGTAAACCGCTACTGCCAGTAGCGGTTTACACTCACACACACACGTAAACCGCTACTGCTAGTAGCGGTTTACACTAACACACGCGCACGTAAACCGCTGCTGCCAGCAGCGGTTTACACTCACACACTCACACACATAAACCGCGGCTGGTTGTAGCGGTTTATGCACACCTGTAAACCGCTACTGCCAGTAGCAGTTTACATAAAATAGTGAAACAATGCATTTGCGTATTAAATTTGGAAACAATATATTTGCGTAATATTGGGAGTCAAACAATTTAGATGCGTAAATTGCCCTAGAAACAATGTACTATATATATTAAAATAGACACGTGTGATGTCTTAATGAGTTTGAAAATCCCTTCTTACCTATTATGTAATTATTTTATGGAAAAGTATAGGTACCAACATATTATCTGCCAACTTATTGCTAACAATAATTAATTATTATATTTTAAATATATATATAAAGAGACACATCCAGAAAATATATTTATAAAGACATTTCTATTAAACACAATCATAAAAAAGACATTTTATTAGACACATCTACAAAGACACTTCTATAAAATACAGTTATAAATAAGAGTTAGCAGAAGTTGGCAGATATACTGTTGGTAAGTAGCGGACCGTTATTTTATATAAACTTTCACCAAAAATGAATTTTCCAGTCTTACAAAGTAGTTTTCTACTATTATGTGAAGTTCCCAAATATTCCATATATGATTCAACATATAGTATTTATTTGTACGTGGCAATAACTCAAGGGCACTCTTTTGAATGTCACGTAATTCTAGAATTACAATTATTACCTATTATAAAAAAGTTCGAATTTATTTTTCCTTTAATTTGTAAAATTTTTTATATTGTTATATATCATTCTACACAACTTGAATATATATATCGTCATTTTATAAGTCTTTTCTATATTTTATATTCAATCTTGTTTAAAATAAGTTTTCTTTATGTATTTATAGATTTATTAAAAAAAAACTAACATATTTAAATTTGAGATTATTTAAATATATTAAATTTGTAATAATCTTAAAAAAATATATTTTAGAAAGAAGGAGGGGAGTAAGTGGTTAACATCGAAATTAAAGAATAATCACATGGATGTGCACATTGACATTAGTATAAAGTGTGATTTGCAAAATTTGTGACCTGAATTAAGAAAGCGTTGGTTCAACTTGGTTAATTCTTTTGTCTGGTCAAATGTGATAGAATCTTTTGCATTAATGGGTATACGCATATTAAGGCCATGCACGAGTGGATAAGAAATTTAATCTCCACCATCCCTATCTGGCTATCTTACCAACAAGAGAATTTGGTATACTCACGATTAATGTCATTTTTTTTTCTTCTGCAATACGTAATAACTAATATTACTATATATTTACTTCATTCAATTTAATCCAAGCGTTTTAAGCGTTTAAATAAGGAGAAGAATCATCATGGTTGAATCTGATTCCAGAAAGAGTATGGGGAATCACCTTGATAATTTGTAGCGGCCCGCCCAACCCGCCCCATCCCACTTAGACCCACTCCGCCAATTAAAATGGGTTCAAAATGTTAGTCCATCTATGGCGGATTGGCGGGTCGGCGGGCTAATCCGTTTGACTCTTTTTTTTT
>NC_029793.2:2502226-2502569 GCF_000816755.2 Arachis ipaensis | reverse complement strand
GGCAGACCGGTCCGTCCCGCTAATTTGGCAGTGCGAATTTGGCGAATTTTTTTAATTTGGCGGACTCTAAATCCTAGACCGACCCGTCCTTTTTAGCGGGTCGACCTGATAGATTTAACTCGTTTTGCCACCCCTAATAATTTGATATGATGTTTAATAAAAGTACTAATATAAAGAGAAGAATTTTGAATAAAGAAAGAATCAGAGAGATTTATGGTACCATTATCTGTCATCTAATTTGATTATATTGATTATAGATTTAATAGATAATCGAGTATAATTGAATCATACTCGATTAAATTCGGTCTTAATTAATTTAGATATTGATTTTGGGATGGCGAAA
>NC_029793.2:2498231-2502205 GCF_000816755.2 Arachis ipaensis | reverse complement strand
AATAGATTTATGATATTGATACATTATTATTATTATTATTATTATTATTATTATTATTTTTATTTTATACTGTATGTACTAATTAAATTTAAATTTATTAATAATATTAATTTTCTGAAAATCTAATTCTCTATTTCTGTTTTTAAATTTTTTTATGAATTTCATTTTTAATTGGGTATCAATTACTCGGACCAATTTAATTTGAATTTAATCAGTTTAGAATGATTTAGGTTCACTTACAAAAAATTTTAAAATCAAACTAATCCAAATCAATTAAAATTTAATTATTTTGACTCTTATTTTATTTTAAATCCAAACAAACTCGATCCCTGTACACCTTAAAAAAAAATTGTTATGAAAGTAGCTAGATGTCCCACGTAATAAATTTGGAATGAATATAGTAGATAAATAGTAGACATACTAATTGTAATTTTAAATGCAACAATGCAATCCTCACCCTCATACCAAACATGCTTGCCCATGTGTCCAACAGAACAATCTCTTCTGCCATGGTTGATGTTAGTTGTTTTCATATTAGCTAATATTTTAAATTAATATTTTATTTTTGTATTATTAAAATTTAAAAATTATAAATTAATATTTAAAGTTTAAAATTTAAGATTTTTATATATATATATATTTTTTTTTGAAACAAAAAGAACTTAACACACTAAAGTGGAATATATAGGAGCAAAAAATACAACAAAAACACAGGATAACAAATACAATAAAATAGGACATACTCCATTGTTATTTCTGACATTGCCATTAACAATCAAACAGATCAACACCGCATCAATCTCTGTAACTCAAAAACGACTTATTCTTGATTCCTTCAATACCTGTCTCTGAACTCTGGAACACTTTGTTATTTCGTTCTAACTAAATGTTTCAAGTAATCGCAAAAAATCCTATCAGCCACTTCTTTTGCTCAGACTTACATCCAGGTACTCCAATCTAACTCTAAAAAAAATCTTTAACATTCTCCGGAATAGCCAAAACTTTATCAGCACACGTCAACTAAGCGCACTATACCTGCCACGTAAATTCACAGCCAAAAAACAAATGATGCACAAATTCTATATCCTTTTTATACAAAACACAAATATTATCATTATGATGAATAATCCTGAGCCTATTCGGTCCTCTTTCGTGTTGACCTTACCTACTAAGACAAATTATGCAAATAGTTTAACTCTTGGAGAAACCAAGCCTCTCTATATGGTGCTAGTGAAGCTGTAACTTGTGATGATGTCTTTCGAGAGAGTCTCTTTCTGCAATACCTGTACAAATGAATTAGTGGAAAAAACACATGTTTTGTCAAATTTTCATACAACTGTATTCTCTCTACCAACCGATAATCTTACAATCCATAACTGGTCATGAAGTTGATTGAGCAACTCTAACTTCCATTGGAATAGCTCTCTCCTCCACTGAAAGTTCCAAATCCATTCTAACCCATCCCAGAACCCACAGTCCCCTATTGATTCTTGTTGATCTGAAACAGAGAAGAGTCTCAGAAAGTTATCTTTCAAAGAGCCACTTTGTAACCAATCATCCTCCCAAAAACGAATACGTCTGCCATTTTTTACCTCCATAGACAAACCACTGATCATCATATCTCTTACCTGTTGCTCCTTAATATTAAGCTGGTAGATCTTTCCACGGGCCACATCTCGACGATAAAGGTTGTTTTGACAACATTACAATTGGGTTCAAATGATTAGAAGAACATATAACCTTTTTTCACAACGGGCAGTCCTCCTTTGAGAAGCGCCACCACCACTTGGACAAAAGCGACGCATTTCTGATTAATACATCTCCCACCCCCAAACCACCTAACTTTTTCGGAGCTTGAACCACCTCCCATTTCACAAGTGGAATACCATTATTCCCATATTTTTTACTTCACAAGAACTTTCTTTGTAACCCAATTATCTTTTGTACAATCGCCTTTGGTATCTTATACAAGTTTAAGTAGTAAACCGGCAGGCTATTAAGAACCAATTTTATGAGAACTAACTTACCAGCTTTGTTGAGGAATTTAGCTTTTCGTAAGTTCATGTTATCTTTCGCTTTGTCAATGATTGATTTCCAGATCTTCACCAACCGAAGATTCGCACTTAGAGAAATTCCTAGATACCTGACAGATAAAGCAGCTTCAGCACATCCTAGCAAACCATACATATTCGTCACCCATTCCTTTTTACAGTTGACTGAGATCAAGCTTGACTTATTAAAGTTAATATTCAGGCCAGATATCAACTCAAAACAACGCAAAAGTCTCTTATAATTCACAAGCGTCTTTATTTTCTGTGAACAAAATAAAATTGTGTTATCTACAAATTAGAGATGCGATAATTCTATGTTTAATTAGGTAAATTAATCATATCCAAAAATTAGAATAGCCTTGCTCCTATCAGAATTGCAGTTAGCATGCTCGTCATATATCTACTATTTATTTAAAATTACATATCAAGAAAATTAATGATGAAATTCCTATTTTGATAATGTTATATTCTATATGATTTTTTTATTATATTTTGTAAAAATTAATAAAAAATGAGTGACATTGTCAAAATAGAAGTAATGTTATTATTTCCTATAAACTATTTTTTTTCTTTTAGATATAATTTGGATTGGAAATAAAAAAAATTCCTACAGAAACCGATGTGAGTTGCAAAATTTTATTCTTCACTTTTTCTTCTTCATAAATCGTGCTAACGTACGTAGTGATTTATGAGTTTTTCATGCTTTAACGTAATTCACGATGAGTTAGAAAGGTTTACATAAAAATTGTTAAACCTCTTTATAAGTTGTAGCGATTTATATAAATTAAAATTGATACAGGACCCAAATATAATCAATTCTTATTTATTATATTTGAATAATTTTAAATATACTTTTTCTTTATTTAAATATATAATAACTTACCCGCTATAATTATACACCTCTATTATTTTCGAAGTAACAGAAAATGATGCATGAAGGTGCAAGTTTTGAAGTTGAAAAGTTTTTAAGTATACCGGTATATTGGTGTTTCAGTGATTTTTAACCGTTGATCTTAATTATATATATTATATATATTTCTTATAATTAAGATCAACGGTTAAAAATCACTGAAATACCAGTATATCAATATACCAGTATACAAGTATACTTGAAAATTTTCCTTTCAAGTTATTCTAAAATTTGAATGAATTTGTGATAAATAGCTAACCTTGGAAATGGCATATCCGTGGGAGTTAGTATTTAGAATAAAGTGTCCCCATGGTACGGTTTTCCCCTGGACCCAAGTAATTAATTTTGTATAGTTTGACTCATATATGTTGAAATTTGCTGTGTTTTTGAGTGATGATTCTTCACAACAGTTCATAATACTGATGAGAGATACCCTACTTCTTTCGTCATTTCATTTCCTTGCTCCCTCACACCTTCATCAACTACTTTATATCTACATATGCATGCTACCTGCTATATATCATACATATATATATATATATATCACATCCCACATGCATTAATATGTATGATAATAATGTTTGCAAAACACACTTTCTGAACTGACTTTTGTGGAGAATACACAACACTAAAAATGCTACTAACTTTTACTTGTGCTATTAAGAGATAATACTCAATTTGATCCCTGAAATTACACTCGAGTCTCAATTTACTCCATAAAATTTTAATTGCCTCAATTTAATTCCCAAACTTTTCAATTGACTCTATGACGGAAACCACTGTAGGGACTAACGTGATTAAAATTTGAAAAGTTCAGGGACTAAATTGAGGCAATTGAAACTTCAAAGACTAAATTGAGGCCCGAGTGTAACTTCAGGGACTAAACTGAGTATTTTCTCATATTTTTTTGTGTTTGTATATAATATTATATACGTGGTTAAAAATATAATAATTTATGACCTTTTTTATTAGGTTAAATATTTTAGAGAAATAATTACATAATATTATATAAG
>NC_029793.2:2495904-2498214 GCF_000816755.2 Arachis ipaensis | reverse complement strand
AGTTTGCGATCTTTGTTAACCCTAAAATATTTTTTTTTAAAATAAGTCAAATAAAAAGAAAAAATGAGGGGATATGTCAAAAATACAATCATTTATGTAACTCTTTTTATTAGTTTAAATTTTTAGAAAAAGTAGTTAACATAACATGTTAAAGGTTAATTACTTAAGTGTTATCATGTGCACTTTAATGTTGCATTTTAAAAAATACTGAAAATTGACATGAATTTCTCTATGTGCATTTTACTATATAAAAGAACGATAATACTAGTTGAAATTTAGAATTTAGAGTTTAGCGTTTAGTGATTAAAATTTAGAATTTAGAATGTATGATAAAAAATATTTTTAAAAATTAATTGATGTTAGTTGAAAAAATCAAGTTGTTAATTGAACTCTATACTAATTAATTTGAATAACCACTAAATACCCCCATTTTAATTGATAATTTAATTTCCTAAATTATCTTAAGTATGAGCTATTTTTCTTTAAATAATGGTTGATGATTTGCATAGGAGCTAAAGTCCATATAATATAACATCAACAAATTTCATTAAATAATTTAAAAAAAAAAAAAGAAAAAATCTAGATATTGATATTACACATAAACATACATATATAAGGGATTCTATATACATGATGCACCTTCTTCATGTAACCCTCCCTAAAGGTAATAATTTATTGCACAGAACCCCCTCAATGAAGCAAATCACATGGCATGTTCCTAGTCATCTAATCGAACGGCCACGATCGAATCGCAATTAATCACAAATCATCAACAGCCGTTAGATGTGTCCTATGTATCCAATTTAATTAGTGCTGGCCTGTATTGGGTTTGGTTTTGTTTAGGGAACAATCTGTCCCCACACTTGTTTCTCATGTGACCGACAATTTCCCATTCCTTGACCTGTCTTTGCTCCCACTATGTCCTTTCCTTTCTCATTTTATATATACAATCACTTAGCTTATGTTAATTTATATCATATATATATAACACTAAGTTCTTTCTTCATTCTTAGGCAAAAAGCATTGTTTCTTCACCATATTTTCTTATCAAAACAAGAGGGGAGAAAAAAAAAATCATTCTCAAATTACAAAAGAATTTAATTTTGATATACTGATCGACTATGGCGAGAGAAAGTCTCGGATTTGAAATCACGGAGCTAAGGTTAGGTTTACCCGGCGAGCCTAAAAGTTTGGTGAGTACTAATAAGAATGAGAAGAAGAGAATGTTTTCGGAGATTGATGGCAATGGTGACAACGAGAAGAAGAGTAACACTGGAGGCAACCTGAAGACTACTGAGTCGAAGGCTCAGGTCGTAGGGTGGCCTCCAGTGTGCTCGTACCGGAAGAAGAACAGCATGAATGAGGCTACAAAGATGTATGTGAAGGTTAGCATGGATGGTGCTCCTTTCTTGAGGAAAATTGATTTGGGAATGCATAAGGGATACTCTGAGTTAGCCTTGGCCTTGGAGAAGCTCTTTGGTTGCTATGGAATGGGTGAGTTTTTATTTTAATTTGCATTATCATTACATTATTTTTTCTTGAACTGTTATATATATAGCTTTCTTATTGTTTGTTACATTACATGATGTTTTCAATTTTCATGGTATAAAAATAGGTTAAACATGCTTAAGTAATAATCAAGACATGCAAAAATATATATAGAGGAGGATTAGGTAGTATATATATTTAATTTTATAAAAAATTGGGTTTTTATATTAGTAAGGGTAATTAGCAACACGAGAAGGACTATAAGTAACACTTTCCATTAATCCTTTAGTACTATGTAATATACATAATAGAATAAAAGGCTTTTTAGTTATTCTTAAAGCGTTACGTGTATTCTATATATGTAAGTCGACATATATAACTTCAGGGTAGATTATGCTAATTATATAAGTCAAATCTATATTGACCGGCATATATTATTATGGAATACAAACATAAGGATCTTGAAGAATATTTTGTGTAATGTTAATAATAAGCATAGAAAAAAATATAATTGTGTCGAGTTATAGTTTAAAGGTAAAAACTCAGGTGAAGTCAACTTCACGTGAAGTTGATATTTGAGAATCGTTAAATGAAAATTTAGTCAAATTAGTTAAATCATTTAATGGCTCTCAGATATCAACTTCATATGAAGTCGACTCCACATGAGTTTTTACCTAGTTTAAATGTCATAATTTCTTTATATTCGAACCTGCGATCTCTACGTGAATATAAAAAAATTATGTCATTTAAGTTATAGCTCGTTGGCAATTTCACTCCTAATTTAAAAAAAATAGAAAGAATATAATTAATTAGTAATAGCAA
>NC_029793.2:2491096-2495542 GCF_000816755.2 Arachis ipaensis | reverse complement strand
AGATATACACTAAAATTAATTATCAGTATAAAATATTTATTAAAATATAAAATATATATTAAATATAAATTAAATTATATATATTTATATAAAATTACATCATGATTAATTTTAATAGCTGATTTTAGTGTATAAATAACATTATAATTAAAAAGGGACAAAAGTGGGACAACAATTATAATTAGTATGTTTAATAATAATTAGACATTCTCCTTATAATTAGGTGATGGCGTGCATATATATATATAAAGCTGAACTGGCAAGTAATCATCTCATAGACAAAAGAATTTATGCACACTGGATTATGTTGTATATAATAATGATACTAATACTAATTAACTATTCATAAGCACTCAATTAGAATGTGATTAAAGGTAATAAGGGAACCAAACATATAAACACATCAAAAAGCATATATATAGAATAATGACACAATTAAACATTTTGGTTTATGAAAAAAAAATTAAATTAAATGATTATATATGTCGGCAGGGGAAGCATTGAAGGATCCAGAGAACTGTGAACACGTTCCCATTTATGAGGACAAAGAGGGTGATTGGATGCTTGTTGGAGATGTTCCTTGGGAGTAAGTCCCTAATTATTATCACCCTTAATTTAATTAGCTTCCTTCTAATTTTATTTTGTTATATCTATATTGTTAGATCTGTTATTTTTATTTAGGTTAAATTATATAATTAGTTCTTATATTTTTAGTAAAATTGTAAATTGGTTCCTATATTTTAAAAGTTTGTAATTGGATCTCTAACGAGAATTAAAATTTGTAATTTAGTTCCCGCCGGTCAAAAAGTGTTGATTTAACAAAATATTCTCAGAATATACTAAGAATATTCTATTAAAATAGAGAATATGTTAAGAATATTCTATTAATTTAAACACTTTTTGAACGATGGGGATTAAATTGTAAATTTTAATTCTCTTTAGGACCCAATTATAAATTTTTAAAGTGTAGGAACTAATTTGTCATTTCACTGAAAGTATAGGGACCAACTGTGTAATTTAACCTTTTATTTATNNNNATTAATATAATTAGATAATATATTTAATTTAAATACATTGATTAAAAATATATTATAGAGAGGGTTCAAATTATCCTAAAAAGCACACAAAAAATGGAACAATTTCCCGAATTTTGGGTGGAGGAATCTAAGTATGTCTGAGACAAGTGATAATCTTGAAAGATACTAGCCAAGTAAACCACCAAAATATTTTGTCTACTGTTATAGAGTCAGCTTCAATAATCATCCACTAATACCAACAACTATGTTCCATTTCTTGAATTCAATCATTCTATTTGCTATTTAGAAATTAGAATATAAATTTCGGTTACTTAATTCTGATGTCTAGCTTCTTTTTTTTTTTTAATTTGGTCAATTGCCATTATTGTGTTATTGGTGGTGCTTAATTAGGTTTAATTACTCAACTACTAATTAAACATGCATGCCTGTTTGATTACAACCTAATCAATCATCAACTAAGCTATTTGTCCCATGTCTCCTTAGTATTACTGATTAGTTAAATATATAGCATGATATCCAATTTGTTCAAAACTGTATTTAACTCAAAAAGATGAGTTTGCCAAAATCATTTTGTAGCAAAAATCATAGGATTGTGTAGTTCTTATGTTTTCTATTTCCATGTCATGAAAACAGAGAATAAAATTTTAGTTGGCATTTGTTATAAGAAATTTTAATTTATTTTTGAAAATTGTCCATGAATATATTATTTCTATGTTTGTTTTAATTTTTATAAATAATTTATCTCTAAAAAAAATTTATTGTCAAAACTCGAAATTGTTATCGTCATCCAAAAAAAATGAATATTTGAGAGTTTATGTTAGCATATAAAATTACTAATATATTTCTTGACTGTTATATTTCTAAAAAAAGAATTCTTCTATTTATTGATATGGGGTATTTTGAGAATTAAAGATCTATTCCTAAAAATATGTATAATAAAACAAACAAAATTGTAATTTGTTATTGGAAATATTAAAAACAATTTCCAATAATTTGTACTATTAAACAAACAAATCTTTTTTATAATAGTCGAAAATAACATTTTCGGAATATATTTTTTAACTTTGAAAACAAATTCTCTCTTAAAATTTTAATAATTAATAATAGTTAGAAAAACCCCAAATAATTTCACATGATTTCAAATTCAAAAAATTTTATACATTTATTAATATTTTTCAGATTTAGAATGAAAGAATGAAATTAAAATTAGAAAAAAAAATTAATCTGAAAAAGAAAAAACAGAAAACGAACCAAAATAAAAACAACCTTTTTTGAACTGAAAAATTCAACAACTTTTTTAAAAACTGAAAATTGAAAAACTTTTAAAACTTTCAAATTAAACTTCCCCCTTCCCCTTCCCCATTTTTTAAGCTTGAGAGTAGTAGAAAATTTTTATGAATATTTATTTATTTATTTATTTTAACCGACAATATATCTTGGACCCCATATAACCGACATGCGTGAATAATCCCTCGTTATAATGTTGAATACATCAAATTGAGAATGGAGAAACAATCATTCATAATGGGGTACTCTGAAAAAGCCATAGCCATTATTTTTAGATTGGATGCACCAAAGTAATAAAGAGAATATTTAAATAAAGCTTCTTAGTTGGCCACATTTCCAAGAATAATAATTGTCTCCATCAATAATTATATGGACTTTTCAAAAACC
The DNA here is from genome assembly GCF_000816755.2 of Arachis ipaensis. Lineage (NCBI taxonomy): Eukaryota > Viridiplantae > Streptophyta > Magnoliopsida > Fabales > Fabaceae > Arachis > Arachis ipaensis. The sequence goes on along the minus strand of NC_029793.2, from coordinate 2,492,831 downwards.
AACAAATTAAACATAAATAAGTATTCCTAAATAATCATTATGATTAGAGTGGATATCCAACCGATTTCTGACAATTATCTCGAAAGGACAACGAGGTCAAAAAAAAATATTCAACTCGGTCCCTGATCTTTTTTTTTGGATTGATTAGTCTCTGTGCCAAAAAAAAAATAACATTGACTTTTTTTGACACAGACTAATTAGTCCCATAAAAGTAAATCTTAGGGGCCGTGTTGGTATTTTTTTTTTGTCAAGAGTCTCGTTATCTTTTGAGATAATTGTGAGGAACTATTTTGAATTTTTCTCTTATGATTATTATAATTATTTATTATGTTCATTTTTGTTTGAAGTTGTAACAATAATATTATTCCTTTTTCATATGTTAAAATTATTTTATGAAAATATATAGTATTGAAAAAATAATGTGATTATATTAATCATGGAGGTAATTTAATTTTGCAGAATGTTTATGGAATCATGCAAGAGGCTTAGGATTATGAAGAGATCAGATGCGTGGCAAATTGAAAGGACATATATAGAGATAGATGAAATTAAGGAAAAAAATGTTTAGTAGTCTTCTAATTAATTAATGTTGTTGTGCACGTTTTGATGATTATGATTATTATTATTATTATTTTATTATTATTTTATATTTGTGTTTTCGTTTCTTTTATATTATATTGAGGAAATTAAGCATGCCTTTATATATTTTTATATATATAGCTTGAATTGATGTACGACTATGAATCAAATTCTGTTTATGTATTAAGACTTAATTAATTATATGTACTTAATTAAATAGGAAACTCGTCGTTTTAGCTAGATTATTAATGTTATTGTTGTGCCATGTTTTTTTGTTTTATAATCTTCATTAAGGGTTATGATCATCTTTTTCACTTGATTATATCCTTTAATTTGCTTATATGATATTCATTATAACTAAGATTCTGTTGTCTTTGTAATTGTATGTAAACATATTTACGAGGCTTGTTACACATATAAGTCTTTTTGGTTTACAAGTCTTATAAGTTGGCACAAGTATAATAAAACACACGTACTACACTCTCACATTCAAGAATAAATAAGCGCACGTTATTCAACCACTTCCTGTTTCCAAAGCGCGCTACTCACCATGTATTATGAACGACTCTTCTTCTTTTTCCTCCATGAAAACGATTTTTTTGCCAAATTTGAAGATAATGGAACTTCAGAAATACACTCAAACGATTACAAAAATACACCAAAAAATTACAGAAATACACCCAAACGGTTACAGGAATTCACCCAAATGATTATAGAAATACACCCAAAGGATTACAGAAATACACCAAAAAGATTTAAGAAATACACCCAAAATTCGTTGAAGTACACCTTATGCATAATTCAGAACTCTTTCTCTTTCTCCTCCTCATCTTCTGCTGCTTCTTCTTCTTCAAAAACGATTTCAGAGCTTGATGTAAAAAAACAATGGAAATTAAGAATAACGAAGAAAGAAAATAGAGAGAAAAGCACGTAAATAAAGAAGAAGAAGAAAAGAATAAGAAGAGGAAGAGGAAGAAGAACGGTTCGAAGCGCGTTAGTATAAATGACTTGTAAAGACTTGTACAAAAAAACGCTTGTATGTGGAGAATTATCCTTTATATTATCAAACTAACCATTTTTAGTAGAGGTGTTAGAGATGTAATTATTTGTGTATTTTTTTATTAGTTTAAATTTTTTAAAAATAATATAATAATAT
>NC_029793.2:2490510-2491065 GCF_000816755.2 Arachis ipaensis | reverse complement strand
TGAATAAAAAAATTGTATAAAGATTTATACAAATTCAAAAAAAAAATCTTAAATAAAAAAACGTGATAGAAATATAATTAATTATAAGAAAATTCAAAAAGTCTAGACCATATGATGTAGAGGAGAATTAAGTGGTTTTCTCCATATCTATATATGCATATATGTAATTATTATTAAGAGGGTACATATCATCATTTAAAAAGTAAAAAAGAAAGTGTTAAAAATATTTTTGTTAAAAGAAAAAATTATATACACAGTATAGTACTACATGAATATGCCTCAAAATTGATTATTATCAACAATTATCAATATTTTATTATAAATGTAAATTCGCGTTGATTATGATTATGAAACTGCTTTGATCATTATAAAAAGAAAAACAAGGTGAAAAAGAACAAACACAAAAATGAATGATGCATTTTAATAAATTAGATTTAAAATAATTATAATTAAAGACAAATTTACATTATAATTAATCAAACATCTGTAGTGATTTAATAGTGTGTGACAAACTAGAGCCACATTCCTTTAAATTTAGTGAAATTTATCATAATT
>NC_029793.2:2482609-2490461 GCF_000816755.2 Arachis ipaensis | reverse complement strand
AAAATATCCGTAAATTTTATTTTATTTCAATTTTGTCTAAAAAGTTTTCGATTTGCATCAAATATATCATCGACAGCTAAATTTTTAAAAAATTTAAAATCAATCTAATAATAATGCATGAAAATTATGCTTGATTTGTTTGTGTTGAGGGGTTGTTTTTATGAAATTGTTGTTAAATCAGTTTTAAATTTTTTGAAAAATTAGCCATGAGGGGTATATTTGATACAAATAAAAAACTTTTGAAATAAAATTAAAACAAAATAAAACTTAGAGATATTTTTAAAACTTTTATCAAATTTTAGGGACAAAAAAATATACGTGACCATAATTATTACCTTAATAACAACACTTTTTAGATGTGACTAAAGATGCATAACTTCCATAACCACAGTAACAATAGACATCATAACATGTAATACATTATGAAAGAATAATTCTGATTCATGAACTCTGTGTATTTTTTGTTTCTGACAACTGAGATGCACATGATAAGAGCACACAAACCAAGCTCTATCCTAAATTCTTAATTCTAGGTACAGAATCTTGTCTATGTTCCCATTAATACTTAATTACCCATAGTTCTAATAATTACTAACTAATTAACCCATAGCGTTATTCAATTCCTACTTAATTAAATTGAAAATAAGTGTAAACTACTAATTGTTTGTTTAACATGTATTATTGACCCTACTCTTTTAATTATATATTTAAGGTTAAATTACACAGTTGATCCCTATATTTTTAATGAAATTGCAGATTGATCCCTATATTTTAAAAATTTGTAATTGAGTCCTTAAAGATAACTAAAATTTGTAATTTAGTCTCCGTCGTTCAAAAAATGTTTGATTTAACAAAATATTCTTAGTATATTCTCTATTTTAACAGAATATTCTCAACATATTCTGAGACTGACGGAGACTAAATTGCAAATTTTAATTCTCTTTAGGGATCCAATTATAAACTTTTAAAGTATAGGGACCAATTTGTAATTTCACTAAAAATGTAGGGACCAACTGTGTAATTTAACCTATATTTAAAAATGATGATATTACATATTCAAAAACACATGTTTATTGAGCTAAATGTGGATCAAAATAAAACATTACAGAAGCAACTTCATGTGTTCATATACATCCAATGGTTCAATTCATTGTATAAGGTAAGGTCCACTTAAATTATTGTTAGTATAGAAAAGTATTGAACTGTATGTGTGGGCATGGTTATTATTATTGGGGTCACATTCTCAGAATGGTAGGTTCAATAAATTAAACCAACAATCTTTTATTTCTCATGTAATAATAACCACCGTCCCCACAGGTAATGGTGGTTTTTTAATTTTCCCATAATATATTAAACACAAAAATAATTATAATTTAGTGGTTACATAATAATAAGGAGTATAATTTAAAGGGATTGTATTCAACATTTTATAATAACTATTCTTGAATTATTTATAGAAAATTTTTGTGAGACCAAAATGGTTACTGAATCAGTGAATCCAAAGTCATCAATTCCTTTTTATATATCGATAATACTATATGAACAAGTTATTTTAGAAATTAAATTAAATTTAATTGATTCAATAATTTATTAGTATAATAAAAATAAATTAATAAAAATACACATAAAAAGAATAAAAAAAGATTTTATTAGAAAAAAAATAAATAAATTTTATTCAACCTTTTTTTAAATAAAGAGTAAATTATTTTCTATGATAAATTTAATAATTATTAGATGAAATAAATTATATCATCAAGATTATTAATATTAATTCTTAATTTAACTTAAATTTTGATAACTAAACTAATTATTATAGTAAAACCACTTGAACTTTATACCTATAAAATTATACAATTCTTATATCAACTCCATTAACAATTATAAAATTCACTCTTACTCAATTAATTTTACTTTTTATTATTTTAAATTTGTGATTTGACCTTTTGATTTTTTTATTGTTTTTTTAGGTTTTTTTTGTATTGTTAGATCTAATTAATATATGTGTGGTTTAAAAAAATTATAAAATAAGATATCTTTTGTAACTTTTATAATTTACAAAATTTTTAATATTTAATTAATTTAATTTAATTGTCAAAATTCAAGTTAAATTAAGAGTTAATATTAACTATGATGACATAATTCATTTCGTCTAATAGTTATTAAATATGTCATATAAGAGGTAACTTATCCTTTATTTAAAAGATATTTTGATAAAATTTACCTAATAATAATATAAAATTAAGTTGAATTGAGATATTTTATATTAGGTTAATTATGGCCAACTTCTATTGAAACTATTCTATTTCTATATTCAGACGAAACAAATACTCGGTATGCTTTTGCAATGTTCTCATTACAGTGCACCAACAATTATATCATATCACAACTTATGATATTTGATTCAATATATATAATGTCATTGTGGAAACTTCCCCAACCTTGTTGAAAGAAAGAAAATCAATCTCTTCTCTAAGGTGACAAAAAGAAGAAAAGATTTGAAATTGATGAAAAAGTTGTGTTCTCTCAAATGAAGAAAGGAAATAAATGAAAAGAAAATACAATTATTCAATACATAGAGCGGGGCATAGCTATATATATGGCTATAGGCTTCAAATAAAAGATATATATATATATATATATATATATATATATATATGATGATAAATTGCCAAAAATGTTATTTAAAAATTTAAAGCTAAATATAGCCAAGACATGATAAAATCAAACTTCTCTTCTCACCATAAATCATGTTAACATAGGATACAACTATAAAGCCTATGTGGTTTTTGTTAAGACCACCCATGTATGTGATAATGAAATTTGGCATGGTCATCAATTGAACCACTACTTTAATTTTAGATTAAAACCTCTTTCTGGCCCATATTCTTTTTCAATTTAGATAACTTGTACTTTAACGATTGAAAAATGACAATTCGTTCCTTATCTTTCTATTTTATTTGACACATGAGTCCTTATATCCTTCTTTATAATTAAGATCAACGGTTAAAAATAATTGAAACACCGATATGACCGTACACTTGAAAATTTTTCTATTTTATATTAGGCTAATTATGGCCAACTTCTATTGAAACTATTCTATTTCTATATTCAGACGAAACAAGTACTCGGTATGCTTTTGCAATGTTCCTGATCTTAAATAATTAAGATCAACGGTTAAAAATAACTGAAACCCCGATATGACCGTACACCTGAAAATTTTTCTATTTTATATTAGGCTAATTATGGCCAACTTCTATCGAAACTATTCTATTTCTATATTCAGACGAAACAAGTACTCGGTATGCTTTTGCAATGTTTCCATTACAGTGCACCAACAATCATATCATATCACAACTTATGATATTTGATTCAATATATATAATGTCATTGTGGAAACTTCTCCAACCTTGTTGAAAGAAAGAAAATCAATCTCTTCTCTAAGGTGACAAAAAGAAGAAAAGATTTGAAATTGATGAAAAAGTTGTGTTCTCTCAAATGAAAAAAGGGAAAAATAAAAAGAAAATACAATTATTCAATACATAGGGTGGGGCCATAGCTATATATGTAACAGCCCAGACCATCCACTAGCACGATATTGTCCGCTTTTGCACACAAGGCCTCACAGTTTTGCCTTTGATGATAGGGATGATAGCCGAAACCCCCCCACACTCACTCGTCAAAACGCGTCATGCTAGGGAGAGATATCTACACCCTTATAAGGCATGCTTCGTTCTCCTCTCCAACCGATGTGGGACCTTACAATCCACCCCCCTAAGAGAGTCCAGCGCCCTCACTGGCACATCGATCCGGGTTCTGGCTCTGATACTATCTGTAACAGCCCAGACCACCCGCTAGTACGATATTGTCCGCTTTGGAACACAAGGCCTCAAGGTTTTGCCTTTTGACGATAGGGATGATAGCCGAAGCCCCCCACACTCACTCGTCAAAACACGTCATGCTAGGGAGAGGTATCCACACCCTTATAAGGCATGCTTCGTTCTCCTCCCCAACCGGTGTGGGACCTTACAATCCACTCCCCTAAGGGAGTCCAGCGCCCTCACTGGCACATCGATCCAGGTTCTGGCTCTGATACCATCTGTAACAGCCCAGACCATCCGCTAGCACGATATTGTCCGCTTTTCCACACAAGGCCTCACGGTTTTGCATTTGACGATAGGGATGATAGTCGAAGCCCCCCACACTCACTCGTCAAAACGCGTCATGCTAGGGAGAGGTATCCACACCCTTATAAGGCATGCTTCGTTCTCCTCCCTAACCGATGTGGGACCTTACAATATATTGTCCGCTTTGGCACACAAGGCCTCACGGCTTTGCCTTTGACGATAGGGATGATAGCCGAAGCCCCCCACACTCACTCGTCAAAACGCGTCATGCTAGGAAGAGGTATCCACACCCTTATAAGGCATGCTTTGTTCTCCTCCCCAACTGATGTGGGACCTTACAATCCACCCCCTAAAGGAGTCCAGCGCCCTCGCTGGCACATCGATCTGGGTTCTGGCTCTGATACCATCTGTAACAGCCCAGACCATCCGCTAGCACGATATTGTCCGCTTTGGCACACAAGGCCTCACAGTTTTGCCTTTGACGATAGAGATGATAGCCGAAGCCCCCCACACTCACTCGTCAAAACGCGTTATGCTATGGAGAGGTATCCACACCCTTATAAGGCATGTTTCGTTCTCCTCCCCAACCGATATGGGACCTTACAATCCACCCCCTAAGGGAGTCCAGCGCCCTCGCTGGCACATCGATCCAGGTTCTGGCTCTGATACCATCTGTAATAGCCCAGACCATCCGCTAGCACGATATTATCTGCTTTGGCACACAAGGCCTCACAGTTTTGCCTTTGACGATAGGGATGATAGCCGAAACCCCCCACACTCACTCGTTAAAACGCGTCATGCTATGGAGAAGTATCCACACCCTTATAAGGCATGCTTCGTTCTCCTCCCCAACCGATATGGGACCTTATAATCCACCCCCTAAGGGAGTCCAGTGCCCTCGCTGGCACATCGATCCAGGTTCTGCCTCTGATACCATCTGTAACAGCCCAGACCACCCGCTAGCACGATATTATCTGCTTTGGCACACAAGGCCTCACAGTTTTGCCTTTGACGATAGGGATGATAGCCGAAGTCCCCCACACTCACTCGTCAAAACGCGTCATGCTAGGGTGAGGTATCCACACCCTTATAAGGCATGCTTCGGTCTCCTCCCCAACCGATGTGGGACCTTACAATCAACCCCCTAAGGGAGTCCAGCGTCCTCGTTGGCACATCGATCCGGGTTCTGGCTCTGATACCATCTGTAACAGCCCAGACCACCCGCTAGCACGATATTATCCGCTTTGGCACACAAGGCCTCACGGTTTTGCCTTTGACGATAAGGATGATAGCCGAAGCCTCCCACACTCGCTCGTCAAAATGCGTCAAGTACTCGGTATGCTTTTGCAATGTTCCTGACCTTAATTATATATATTATATATTTTTTTTATAATTAAGATCAACGGTTAAAAATAACTGAAACACCAATATGATCGTACACTTGCTTCCACTAGGGGCATTTGCTTCATTCTGACCTATCTCAACAAGCCCACCTAAGAGCCTATTGAAATTCAATCAATGGCACAGCGTCCGATTCGATCACTCTTTCTTTCTCTTGCGCCACGTCGAAACGTATGGGCACTGCCTAAAGTTAAGTAAGAAGGCATCGGGGTGGCTAGCTTCCCTTCTTTTCCGGTTCTTGACTTGCATTGTGATAGATGCAATTTTTCAAGTCTTGATTGAGGGCTTTGCACCCGGAGCATTGGCAGAAGTCCCTCAAGCATTGAAAAAAGAACAAAGACAAGGATTATACCTATAGGAGAATCTTGACTAGTCTCATCGGCCCATTTCGGACCACTCTTGGCGTTGCTCTATTGGGCAGAGGTTTCTCGATCAACTAATTGACGAAAGAGGGGGAACCTGATTTGAGAGTTTTTAAGTAAGTGGGCGAACAGCGTAACGAGTCTAAGGTTACAAAAGCGTTCGCCAACTTTGATAGGTAAACGCATTGCAAGCAAATAGAGCAGAGAGCCCTTGCTCTGTGCCTTATTTTCCGGTACCGGTAGCGAAGAGTACTGACGCTATTGGAATCTCTTATCGGATCCGTTAGCGGGTAGTAAACTTGGCAGGGAGAGAAATACTTTTCAAAATTCGATCAAATCGATCGAGAATCTTATCTCTTTTTAAACGCCCTTTTCTTCTATTACTGATCGGGGGAACTCACTAATCAATCTGATTGATTAGTTTTGACAATTTTTCCAGCTTTGTAAGATTTGCTAAAATTTTTCTATTTTATATTAGGCTAATTATGGCCAACTTCTATTGATACTATTCTATTTCTACATTCAGACGAAACAAGTACTCGGTATGCTTTTGCAATATTTCCATTACAGTGCACCAACAATCATATCATATCATAACTTATGATATTTGATTCAATATATATAATGTCATTGTGAAAATTTTCCCAACCTTGTTGAAAGAAAGAAAATCAATCTCTTCTCTAAGGTGACAAAAAGAAGAAAAGATTTGAAATTGATGAAAAAGTTGTGTTTTCTCAAATGAAGAAAGGGAAGAAATGAAAAGAAAATACAATTATTCAATACATAGAGCGGGGTCATAGCTATATATATGGCTATAGGCTTCAAATAAAAGATATATATATGATGATGATAAATTGCCAAAAATGTTATTTAAAAATTTAAAGCTAAATAAAGCCAAGACATGATAAAATCGAACTTCTCTTCTCACCATAAATCATGTCAACATAGGATACAACCATAAAGCTTATGTGGTTTTTGTAAAGACCACCCATGTATGTGATGATAATGAAATTTAGCATGGCCATCAATTGAACCACTATTTTAATTTTAGAGTAAAACCTCTTTTTGACTCATATATTTTTTCAATTTAGATAATTTGTACCTTAACGATTGAAAAATGACGTACAATTTGTCCCTTATCTTTTTTTTATTAGACGCATAAGTCCTTATATCATTCTTTTTCATTAGACGCATGAGTCCTTCTGTAAGAATTTTTGACAAAAGATAACAAAAAATGTTTACGTGTGTCGTAACTTGTATGACCTAACCTTCATCAATCCTACGTGAATGATAACCATTCGATTGAAACTGCTTAACTCCTACATAATCATCAAAACAATGTCCTAATCAAATGGTTATTATCTCTCTCCAGCATTATTTTGATGACTATATAGAAAATAAACAGTCACAATCAAATGGTTATCATCAATACAGGAAAGACAAGTCATATCATACAAGCTAATTGTCATATGTAAGTATTTTCTGTTACTTTTTATCAAAATTCTCATAGAAAAACTCATACGTCTAACAAAAAAAAAAGATAGGAAGTAGATTGAAGATTGTCATTTTTCAATCGTTAATGTATAGGTTGTCTAAATAAAAAAAGTCAAGAACCAAAAAAAAATTTTACTCTTAATTCTATACTCTTAAATTTCTATAGTATATTAAGTTTCTTCTTCTCCTATTCAAAGAAAAAGAAAATATATCATACTCTATTGTATTGCAGCAAATTTATATAATTTTAAAAATTAAAAACATTTCAATTAATATTTTTATTTTTAATCGAATATTACGTATAGTTTTAATTTATAGTTTAATATACAAGATATTTATCATTTTTTTTAGATATAAATCATATATTTCCTCCTGGATATACACATGTTACTTGAAAATTTCTATAAATAAAAGTTTGTTCTTTTGTAAAAAAAATCTTAGATGCCCTCGAAAAATATTAAAAGTTAAAAG
>NC_029793.2:2470566-2482500 GCF_000816755.2 Arachis ipaensis | reverse complement strand
TGTGTCATTTAGTCAAATTATTATTATCTTTTTAAATTAATTAATATATATATGAGAAATAGGGGTCCATGTTGCCATGGTTTGCCACTACTTTAGGAAATAAGAAGAGATGACAATAACCTTATGTTTTGTCCAAGAGTGAGTGTGATGGAGGTGGAAGCATTCATTTGTTATTTTGTTATTCTTCCTTTTTGCTTTTGAGTTTTTGTTAAGGATTTGGATTTCCTTGACAATGCACCTTCCATTTTGTTTTGGTTGTTAAACTTGTTTCTATCAATCAATTCATTGCTAAAAGTTTAAATTATAATTTTTTTTTAAATATATCAGTATACTGTTTTTAAATGTGCTCGTATACTGATGTTTCAGTAATTTTTAACTGTTAATTTTAATTATAAAAAATATATATAATATATAATTAAAATCAACGGTTAAAATTTACTGAAATACTACCGATATATTTAAAAGTTTTTCCAATTATGTAATCTATAGAATTCATATATGAATTATTATAGTTGGCAATACTTTTTGGTATTTGGCAGCTAGTAAGAAAATGATTGTACAAGTAAGAAAAATCGAATCTTGCAAACGAGCAATAACTCAAATGGTATAGTCTTCTCATATTTATCTAAGAGGTCGCGGGTTCGAGTCGCTCTCTTTTTTATAAAAAAAAATAAAAAATTTAGAGATAAGAGTATTCTAATGATTGAAGCAATTTTTTGTATTATATGATATGAGTATGTTTATTGGGAAAAGAAATTACAAGTTTTATAAAGCATATATATTATATAATATTCTGAAATAGCTTCTTAGATGCACATACATATGACGTTACTGTTAATAAATATGTGGTATGTAGGAAATATACTTAGTTGGTAACTTGGTATACACTATGATATGTTAATATAATAATTTATTAAGAAAAAAGATAAACTATAAATGTTATATGAAATGTCCTCAAATTAAAAGAGGAGATTTATCATAACATAACATATATCAGGTGAATTAATAATTCTCTCTTTACTCATCTGTGAATGGTAAAACTATTAATAATTCATGAAAAAGAATAAATAACTCAATCCCGAACTAACTATTTCAAATTCTTTTCTTGTTCTGAACTATTTCAAATTTTTTTTTTTGTCAAAACGAATGTCTTATAGTGCAGAATTGTTTTTGTTATAGCAGAGGTTTTTTGGTTAATAGATTAGACAACTCTTAATTTTAAGTATCCCAGATAGATTGGACAACTCCCAATTTTAAATACACAGCACACCCACATTTCTCGCAATCAATAGAATTTTCCTCTTTGTCATAATAGAAAACTATTTTTTGGGCTGGGTCATAATATAACACCTTATTAGATATAAAACGTTTAGGAGGAAAGACCCAACAAAGAAGGCCTGTGATGATTTTGTGATTCTACAAAGTAAAGCACAAATAGCTGCAGAGATACAAACTTCTTGTAGTTTGATAAACTTGTAATTTTCTTTTCTTTGGGCTTAGGCCCTCTATGTTTACCAAAAAAAAAGCACAAATAGATGGTGAGGCTTTAACCAAATTTGAGTCGGTCCATTGGTTAGCTCACTAATCTGCTTAGATAAGTATCGAAAATTCGAATCTTTTCTTATGCATGCAATAATTCATTGGCCAATTGCATACCCTTTAATAGAGCTCCAATCCACGATGAATTAGTCCTTAGTCTACTGGACTGCCGAGACTTTAACTCAAGTGGTAAATCATGTGTCTTTTAATATGCTGTATGCAGGTTTGAATTTTAACGAATGTCAAGCAGTGAATAGGAGGTAGGATTCCTTAAGAAAAAAGCACAAATAGGTGTGTATGGTTCCTAACAACTAAGGAGGACCCATTATGAGGAATATATATTGATCCTTAAAAAAAAAGGATATTATAGACAAGTAAAAAACTAAACTCTCTTGAGCAAAAAAAAAATATGAAACTCGTAAAATAAATGACTAATTATCTTGAAGGCTGATTGCCAAAAACAAATGGCCACATTGTGGACACAATTCCTTCCTTTATTCATTCTTCACACAGGAACACTAGAATGTAATAGCTGTGATGTATTTATAGAAGGGAAGAAAAAACAATAAAAAAAAGGAGGAAAAAAAAACTGTACATTTCAAGGAAAAATGATGCATCTAGGTTGGCTTATTTCCACTCTGAGTTCTCTCCAAAATCTTAAAAGCCAGCAATATATTCTCATATAAGGGAACCTAAGTAGCCAAGATGGGGTTTCTTCCTTCATCTATCTCAATAGTTAGTAGATGCTTCGGATCCGACCCGTTTGGACCCTCCAAGTAAAGCGTCGGAAGGTAAGCGTTGTACGCCGGCAGGTAGCGAGAAACGAAATCTCTCACCTGCACAGTGCAAACCATGAAGAAAACAATCTTGTGTTAAGGTCATGAAAAGACATCATTGGTCATTGGTCATTGGTAAACAATTGAATTAATCATGCAAACATAAATAAGGATGTGGAGTTAGTATTCTAAAGGTTTCAAACATAGATTTGGTTCCTCAAATTTTAAATCAGATAGTAGTTTAGTCCTCTGATATTATATTTAGGCATCAATTTGTCATTAAATTGATGGAGGGAGTAATAATAAACGGACCTCATCATCAGACATTCCAGGTTTTCCAGCCTCTCTCATCGCAATCTCAGCCTGCGAATTTGGACAACATGCAACAGAGACGTATGTGTTACGACTAGGTTCCGAATATAAACATTGTACAATTTAGTAAAGGGGTGTCAAAAAGCAGAGCTACCTGCAAACGCCATTGGTAGACACAACTTGGATCCTTAATCTTGATGACTATCCATGATTTTATGAATTTGTCCCATGCATCATAATAACCTTCAAGGTTTTTATTCACAGTTTCTAGCTGAAAAAACAAGCATTTAGAACATAACCTACATAGATCGCATCTTCGGATATTCAATATCAACAGCTCTATAAGCAAACTAAATATGAATTTCAAGTTCTGACCTGAGGATCAACAGCCTTCACAACTTCCATAGGAAGAGGCTTGAAGCCGAGCATCCAACCCTCAAATAACACAACCTAGACAGTCATTCATGCACAATAATTGAAGTATTAAAAACTCGACATCTGTATTTGTTTCATGGCAAGGCTACCCCCAAAAATTTCATTATACTCTTAAGTTTAGTTCAGCCAGAAAACCATTTTTCTTTTTTTCCAAAGCTGGATATCACCAACCTTAGAGCCTTATAAAGAATTCATGTTAATCGACATCAGTAAGATTTGGTCCGTTTGCCTTTACTTCATCGGTTACAACGTGAAATTAATCTGTCAGGAAAAAAGGAAAAAAAAGAAAGGGATTAAGAATTACAATAGATAATATGTTACCGTAAGGGGTCCTTCGACCTCTGGCCAAGTTGAAGGATCAGCACGGTCGCCTCTTCCGTTGAATGCAGACTGCAGAGGCAGAGAAATAAGCATCAGCAACAATGAAGCAAAAATGTATCAAAATAATGAAAATATGTCTAAGCTAAGCCCTTACTTTGTCATATCGAGGTGGCTTTATCTTCATACCTGAAAACTTCAAATGACAATGAATTATGAATAAAATACTTGAAGAAAAAATAAAAAAAATAAACAACTAAATTTTGTCCAAACCTTCTCTTGTCAATTTGGACAGAGCTGTTAAGGTTTCAACAGACAAAGGAAGATCGTGGCTTCCTGCATTTCCTCGGAACTGGGAAGCAACAAGGCAAAAAAAAATTCTAAGCAATCAAAAAATATCTCCGCACAATACTAATCACTTGCTACTCTTCGACAAATCATGTGGATAACTACCTCAAGAAGGGCATTTCCTGGATTAGCTTCTCTTAGTTTACCCTGCAACCAAAATACATAATTTGTCAGCAAAACAAAACAAAAAAAGATCAAGATGGTGGCACTAATGGAAAAGGCACGAGGTGATTGCGATTTTCTTATACCTGACCTTCAGCCGTCAAATAAAAGTCATCTATAGATATTGTTGCCGACTTCCTGAGAATTTCACCATATGATGTATCAGTCATATGTTAGCACACTTCAGACTTCACTTTCAGACAGTAATTAGTACAACAAAGGATAATAAATATACACGATTGCTTCAAAGTTTAAAGCAAACCTGCCAGTCTTCTGAAAAAGATAATCAAGAGCAAAGACAAGGGTCGTCTTTCCACAACCTTGGGGAGCACTAAATCCAATCTGAGCAATAGTGCAGAAATATTTATGATTAATTGATCATCACTAATATTCGGTATAGATGAAGGAAATTAATAGTAAGCTGCATAAAAGAAAATGAAACATTATAAGGAAAGAGAGAAGTGTGCAATACACACCACTAAAGGAGGTATATCTTCTTCATTTTTGAATGTCGACCGATGTTGCTTAATCTGATCTTCACACCAGAGGAAGACCGGTATATAATAGTGATAGATCCTAGCTTTTTGAGGCACCGTTAAGTACAACTCGTTCAACTGAAACAATTGAGATAGCAGCCGACCGTATAACAACCACTTATCTATGGACTCTGCAACCATCTCTGCAGTCACACCTATTTTTTCTAGCAAAGGCCCTGAGCATATAAACTCAAAAAGGTCCTGCACAGAGGAAACTTGAGCCGGTTTCGTAGGGAATACGGAATATAAAGGACCTTGCCTGTATTCATTGATGCCAGCAGTATTTGTTGAATTAAAACCGTGTTGGAGCCATGAATTTCCACTGCCTACAGGAAGCAATTGGAATCATAAATGGTAGCTAATTTTTCGCAACAAAAGATTAACAGCTATTTCAAAGAAGATATGAATTTCGACACAGTTATAGTGTAATGTCAAGTTGTCAATCAATCATACATTGAGGTCTATATTACAAAAATCAAATACTTCTAGCTGTCTTTAATGTTGCAAGTGATTGTATCAAAACAGTCACAGTCATCATAAACACAACACAAATAGTCACTGTTCTTTTCATAATTTCTTATCCTGTTTCTGAATGAAAGAAGTTAGATTATGGTTGAAAGTTGAAACTCTAGCATAACACAAGACCTAATAATCCAACATGCAATCCCAATTTTTTCTAACAGGCTATGAGTTTTGCATAGACCTTAGATTATAGAAACTCCGATACCTTATCATATAAACACTTATCCTAAAAGTTTAAGCTATTCGTTAGAGTCACAGTCTTCAATCTCCAAATTTATAAGAAAAAATCTCAAAATAACAGAGTAAAGATACACCAACACCACTGTTTTAATTAAACAAAATAAAGAGAACTTCTTTAATCAATATGATAAGATAGTTAAACAAGTAGAAATGAGTGAAAATTGAAGGAAGTGGATAGGGGAAAAAAGAAAAAGTACCTGACTTTGAAGAGTGGGTTAGGAAGTGAGAGAGCTTAGAAGAAGAGAAATGCAATTTGAAATTGTTAGAAGAAGGAATGTTGATGTTGTTAGTGTTAGAAGAAGAAGAAGAACAAGTGAAAGATGGCAAAATTGTTGGGTGGCATGGTTGAGATAACACATTCAGAGAAGAAGCCATGTTTCTCTGTGACTCTTCTTCTTCTTCTTCTTCTTCTCTCTAAGAGAGAGAGAGAAAGAGAGAGAGAGAGAGAGAGAGAGAAATGAAGGAGTGTTAGCCGCAGAGTTGAAAAATCAGGTTTTGTCGTTGACCCATTGAGGAACTCTTGTTCATTCATAAGCACATGATCATGATCACGATGATGATGATTGGGTCAGGAGAACCATAAAAATTCAAACCCCAAAAAAGAGAAAAAAGAAATCTTTTAGGTTGATTTAGACAAAATTCATGAGAAATTTTATCATGGCAGTGAAAATGCTCACCTTGTTCTGTGACGGTGTGATTGAAGGTTCGATTTTCACCCATGAAAATGGAATCTTTTTCAATTGTTTACTTCTTCGAAAAGAGTTCAGAGTTGAGAAGCAAATTAGTTATTGCTATGAAAGGTAAAATTCGTGATTTCGATTAAATAATAATAATAATAACAATAAATAGAATAAAAAATATTATGTGAAAATTAGTTTTTTAATATTAGTCGTGTAATTTGAGTTAATGATAGTAATATTTTTTATTTTTAATACTAATAATATTGTTATATTGGTCTTTAGCAATTATCTTGTCTAAAAGTGGAAGGAGGATTTTTTGTAATAAAAAAACAGTTTTTAAGAATTTTAGTATGTTTGAGAAATTGTTTTTAGTAAATTTATATAAAAAAATTGAGATGTTACGATTTTCTATTTTTTCATAAAGTGTTTGAAGGTGAAATAAAATATTTTAGTATTATAATTATAATTAAATGTAAAATAACTTTACTTTTTTTTAAATGAAAGCAGAACATGCTATAAGAACCCAATTGTCCAAAGCATAAGATAGTGTCATTTTGATACACAAAAATTCAAAAATATCCAAGGCATAAAGATAATGTCATTTTGTTACACCCCACTAAATAATTAAAACCATGCAACTTTTGAGTTCAAAAGATGTTCCAAAGGCCTAAGATCTTGTCATTTTGTTACATCCCCACTGAACAATAATAATATTCATCACATTTGAGTTTGAGAAATGTCACAACAGTGCATAAGATGTTGCATTTTGTTAAGAAATTATCCAAGGCAAGAAGGTGCCTAATCTTGGCTTTGTGGTTCTATCTCAAACAACTCAGCATGAACCCTAGCCAAAATGATGAAATAATGTATTTACAAAGATATTCAGAAAAGAATAGGATAAAAAAAATGAATGGAAAGATTAGATTAGAAACAAGATTTTCTGTGATGAGTAGTGTACATATAACTTAGGAGTCCCTTTTTGCATTTAATTGTCAATCTCAATCATTGATAAATCTTCATTCTTCAGAACATAGTTTCAGGTAGTTTTGGTGGAGACAAGGACCCTACATATTTAAACTGAAAACACAAAATCAAATGTTGTTTTTAGTTGCTTCTTCGCGAAGTTATGAAAATAGAAAACACTGAAACTAAAAATATGAACCAAATAATGCACAAAAGTTGTACCTTGTCTTGACTGTACTTCGAGCGAATCGCAGTTAGAGGGCATCCATTGATATTCAACTGCAGATCTTGTAATGCAAGAACTGTGGTTTTCAAATCTGATGCTTTGTAACAAGCATAGTGCTGAAGAGTTGGACTCTGTTTCATAAACAATGGTTTTTTGTTTTTTTACTTTGCTTCACATGCAAGTAAAGAAGACATGAATTAGAGACAGTACTAACCCATGGATGTTTTGACTGATCCAATGTCCATTTGGCAAGGAACACAGCTGATGCAGCAATGGTAGATGGAAGGAAATTCAAGAAACTATATTCCATCAATGTTAGTTCAGCTAGATAGTTGGCCAAGTACTCCAATTCAAGGCTCGGACTCTGCGAAAATTTTCGGAAGATGAGTTTTGCGAAAACTAACTCTTAAAGCCTACTTTTCACAGTATGGATTGAGAATCAAATATGATACTATATGATACGAAAATATGACAAGTTTATAAATGATTATGAACAAATATTATAATAAAATGTTAAAGAAAATGTTATTTTTCACCTTAGATGATGCTTGAGCAGCTTGAAGAAACCTCCTAAAAAAACCAAGAATGTAGCAAGGAAATTGCATTAAGGATCTTCAAAATCACATTTTGAAATTCCCTTTATCATAGGGATATGAAAAATTATTACCTGAGGAAACTTATTGTAGTGGGAGCAAAAAGCTGATATCCAGAAGATTTCAACACTTGGCTCTCCATTTTCAGTACCTGCAGTTTACAATAACTATACATTGCAAATGGTTCCAAAATCTATGCATAATCATGTGTATATATATGTAAAAGAAACTGCAGTCATTAATTTCTAATTAGTTTAATTATTATGCACTATCAGTGTAAAAGAGTTTTGCAATGGACATACCTCTGCTTTCGTGTATGTGTTGTCTGTGATGTAGCAAAAATCTTCGATTCGTGGGGCATTAATTTCTTCATACTTCCTTCAATCACAGAAAACAGAAATTGACATCTTCAAATACATTAAAATGACTGATAAAAGTTCTTAAAAATAAGAGTACTAAGAATACTTGTTATAATTGATGTCAATTAGCATAAGAAGCATGTTTCACCAATGGCTAAATTTGGAATCACAGCAGCATCAACTTAAATGAAAAACTCAATTTTAATATCCTGATAAAAGGGCTCATTTGAAGAATATGAATGCAAATTCATGAAAAGTCTTCATTGAATTCGAGAACTCACGAGGCGATTAACATGCATGTGATCCCAAGTAGCTGAAGTCTCTGTCTTTCTATGTAATTTCTGGAGAGAAACCAATCTATGAGATACACAGTGAGATAAAGAGTGTCTAGTCCCAATCTGTATTCCTCAGAAACCTGAAAAAGTAACATTGGAAGGAGTAAAAAACACAATTTGGCTTATGTAATACAAAGAAAAAGTTTCCATTTCTTTTGCTTTTTCTCATAAATTTGTTAAGTTACATGTCTCCTCAGTAAATTAAAATCTCCATTGTACTCATGGAATCTCTATGATATTTTCACATTATTTTCGTGGCATTATGATATCTGTAACACTAGTATCTTTAGCTACACTTTACATTCCATCATTGTATTATTTGAGAAAAATTAAATTATGCAAACCTCTACAAGCCAATCGACCAGTATCCCGCGCATGCTTTGAGTGATGTCGTGCTGCTTTGTGTCCATAAAGTTAGGATTCGGCCTTCTTGCGAGCTGGAAAAGAAAAATACATTACACAAACAAGTTCAAGACAACAAAATATATAAGAAAAGCATATGATATGACAGAATAATTATGCTAATTATTCCAGTTGTATGAAACTATTAGAATTCAGGAACCTCATAATGTTATAAGACTCATCATGCCAATTATAAAGTTTATAACTATCTTCTGCTTATTAAGAGCAAGGTTTCTTAGGGTGATAGAGGCAATAAGATGCATAGTTCCTAGTAAGCTGGTACAAAGATGGGTACAAGGTTTGTTTCGATACACAATTCACTACCTTTTTGAGATTAAATTACAAGCATTCCTTCAGAAAATTTGGTATGCAATGTACAGAGAAATGAGAACACCAAGGTAATTAGTAATGATCACAAAGCAGAAGAGTGCTGCACATGGTGGCATGAAATTTATAACACAAACCTCATAAACTCGCAAGGTGTTATAGATATCAGCAGCATAGAGGCTGCACAACTGAGGATCTTCATTATCATCATCTATGTTAGCAATCTCTGGATCCCTTAATGCAATTGGAAAAGGGCTACACTTCTTGGCTGCAAAAATTTCAAAGTACTGCATGTCAGTAAAAGTATACAACAGAGAAAAAGACATGAAAAAATGTCAATAGTGAAAGTTATTCACTTTGTTATGGCACAAAAAACTCATAACTCAACATCCCAATGAAAATTGTCAATTGAATGCATAATGACTAACCATGATCAGTACAATATGCTTCCAAAAATCATTAACCAGGATACAAATAAAAGTTCAATTGTTTCCAAATATATGTCAGCTATGTTATCACCAATGAGAATTTGCACTTCATAGAACTTGGTACTTGTGAAGAGATATATCATAACAACATCAACAAAGATGTTTTATGTATATGATTTTCAAATCACATTTGCCAACCCACTTTCTATCACTTTATTGTTAATAAAACAAATATCACTTTATATACATCATGATCTATTTTTGAAAAAGACAATATTCAATATGGTAACTAAAATCACAAAAGTTAGAGTATTTAAATTTTAAGAATTGCATACACCCTACTTAATATGCAGGGTAACATATAAACATTGCAGACTTGGGCTGTGATAAAAAAAAAACAGCAAAAACCTTTCTTCTGCGAAATCAAAGGCAGAGGAGAGATTCCTGATACATGAGTTTTATCATCCTTGCCACTCTCTTTCACACTTAGCCTAATGAGTGCATTGTTTTCTGAATTAATTGAACAAGATGCATCTTCTGATTTAAGACCTGGCTCCGGAAAACTCTTTGTTTTGCAGTGAACTCGAACATGTTGCTGCGCAGCAGCAGAAGGCGCCACTTTGGAAACATTGATTCGACTAGCCTTTGCCAGCTTGCTCTTCTTACCCTGGCAGTAGTCACAAACATCACTCTTCAGCAAGGACAATGATAGTGAGAAACCTTCCATGAATGCAGTATCAATCAACCAACAAGAAAATACTTTTGTTAAGAACCTGAATTTTAGTTGAATTGAAACAGCTCCTGTATGTATTCTCACAGAAAACATTAGTAACATCCTGAAGAACAGCTCTCTTCTTGCGCTGAAGACAAGCATTATCAGAAACTGCTCTTTTTGGATTGGCTCGCAGCTGCGGCTGCTTCTGATTCTTCTGCTTTGCTGGTTCCTTCAGTGGTGGAAGCTGTCCTGATGCACGAAATGCAGCAGCTCGAGCACGAGTCAATCGACAAGGGAGCTCTCCAGCTTTCAAAGTGACACTATTTTCTTTCATGTCTGCAAAGATTCTGTTCCACAACAGAAAACAGTGCAGACACTAAATCTTGATGTAAGAATAATCCTGCAACCAGAATGCATTATATTCTAAGTAAGAAAACAATATAATTTTTAAGTGGTTAGAGGTTTTAAGTGGATCAACAAAACAACCTCAAAGCAACACCAATTCACTAAGAACTATCAAGCACCTGCATCAACTTAAGCTTTTCTTGCTCTATGTTTTGAAATTCAGAAAGTGAGTAAGTATGTAGATCAAAACCAAGCATATCATAACTGTTTGAATCACAACATAATTCAATTTATCCCTAAACAACAAACATTAAGCATAACTATAGAAAGAGACAAAGACACAGAGACTCTTTTATTACAATAGAAAGCAGATCAAGATAAGGCCTAATTGCAGCAAAATATTCATATACTTGAAAAAGAATGATTAAGATTTTATGGACAATGAAAATTCTTCTAAACAAACAAAAAATAATAAATCTATCATGAATATTTTTGTGGGGTGAGTTCCATTGAGAATGTCTTGTCAATAACATAAGTTTATTTGAAAGAAAAATAAAAAAGATGCCTAATTAAAAAATTATACATGTAAAAGAAGTTAAAGAACAAAGAAATTAAACAATTCTCATCCAATGAAAAAATCAAGCTCTTGTGCAATGTAACAGCTACATGAAAAAAAAAATTAAATAAAATAAAAGACAAAAATAAAAAAGGTTAAACATTAAGAAGCAGTAAGAAATAAAATGCTAAAATGTTATCTTTAAATATTTCATCTCAACCACATTCAAATGAATACTCTTACACACTCTTACTTAAGCCACATTGTTCTTACATCTTCAGATAGTGAAAAAATCATCTAAAAAAACCCCAACTTTCTATTCATTTCTTGACTTTTGTAGCATTTTGACTATTTTCTATCAAACCTATGTAGCAAAAATCAAAATTAGCCAACATTAACCACAAACTCACTTCAAGATTCTTCATTTTACTTCAAATCCAAAGGCTTTACCCTTACAAAATTAATAACCCAGAAAAAAAAAACTTTTTTTAATCATTTTTTTCAGCTTGAGTTGAGAGATAATGCAAATGATGAAGTATAAGGACCTGGGTCTATCTATATCTTGAAAGCTCCATTACCACCACCTCCATTGAAGAGAGATAGAGGTAGGAGCTCAGAGAGAGAAAGCTCCAAAGTTCTTTTCTTTCTTCTCTTTTTTCTTTGAAAGAAGAAGCTTTTGGAATGGGAAGAGACTGAGCGGGATGTGGATGTTTAAAAATCTTGTCCAAAACAATGGTGGAGAATGAAAGAGAACTTAATAGAAAGAGAAAAAGAAAAATAATTTGTTATTGAAATAATAATATAATAAAAAGGGGAC
>NC_029793.2:2468746-2470394 GCF_000816755.2 Arachis ipaensis | reverse complement strand
GACACAGTGGCAGTTGTTGACCATTTGTTTGACTAAGACAGTTCATTCAGAATGTAACAGACAAGTAATTTAATTTATGGTAGGATTTGCAGTAAGATTAGGGTAAGATCTAGTACTACATACTAGTTGTTTTGAATATATATGCATGCAGCTTTTTATTTTATGTTTCAAGTAATTTTCAAAGTGATTCCTATGTATGTTTTATAAAATAAAGGTTCAATTGAAAAAACTGAATTTATTGATTCTCAAAATTATAAATGAATTTTTATTTTATTATTCTCTTATATTATTTATTATGTATCAATTTATGCAAGAAGACAGTCAGATAGATGGTGGTGCGACCACCGAGAATGTTTCCCTGAGATTAGGGGTGGAAACAGGCCAGGCCAGGCCAGGTTTTGCTCTTAACAGGCCTGGCCTGTCATACAGTTGATTGACCTGAGCCTGGCCTGCAGCCTGTTATAGGCTTTTTATAAAGTACTAGGCCTGACCTATTATTCAACCTGGCCTGGCCTGAAGCCTGTTAAAAGGCCTGCTAATTTTTTTTTACAAAAATAAAAATATTATTTAAAAAAATTATTTTTTAATAAAAATAGTTATATGTAATATGTCATATATTTAATATTTGTAAAAAAAATTTAAACTTTTAAGATATTTAAAATATATAAAAATATTTATAATAAAATATAATAAATTTAAAATATCTCATAATTTTATTAATAATAAATAATTATTTATATATTTAATTATATTTTAACAGGCCCAGACAGGCCTGACAGGCCTATAAGGCTAATTAGTGAACCTGGGCCTGGCCTATTAATGTATTAAGGCTTTTAAAAGAGCCTAGGCCTGTACCTATTTTATAACAGGCCAGGCCAGGCCAGGCCAAACACAGGCCAGGCTACAGGCCCCTGGCAAGCCGCCTGGCCTTTTTCCACTCCTACCTGAGATAGTTAGCTATAATGCTATTTTGTAAGTCGGAGGACTCTTACAGAAGTATCGAGAACACATATAGCTAGCATATGCTCCTGTAAATCAAAGAATTCTTACAGTAAATATGAATCAATTTATTTTACAAAACTAAAGTCATGTTAGTCATTGGAATGTAATTTATATCAATACTTATTTGTAAGTATGATTAAAAAAATAAGACATTTTTATTTTAAAAATTTGCTGATTTTATGTCAAGTGATTTTTTTTTAATATTTTGTAAATAGCCACAAAAAATTTTAAAAAATAAAAAATATAGATATCAATTTTTGTTTTGATTTTTAGTATATACCTTCTAAATAGTTACTAATATTTTCATAAAAATTTGGATCAAACACATAAATTGTTTGTCAAATATTAAAAACATGTGTCACTTATAAAAATATATTTTTTATTATTTTTATGACATTTAATTTTTTTTTTAGATTTATTCATTGTTTGTTTTTTTGAATTAATTTTATTAGCAATACAAATTTTTTTGTTATTATTTTAGAAATTTATTGACACTTCTAAAACGGCAAAACCTTCCATACATGCAAATTGAGTTAGAATTAGTATACTATATATAGTTCTTGGTGATAGAATTTGCAATTTGGTGAATATGGTGAACTTCCAAATATATATATTTTTAGTTCAACTATTGATATTATTTTTCTGT
>NC_029793.2:2461947-2468717 GCF_000816755.2 Arachis ipaensis | reverse complement strand
TTCAAGATATTTCCCCTTCTTGTATTGTCAATTCACAATGTGAAATGTTAGGTGAAGGGGTGAGATAACTAATAACTTGAAAGTTGAAACATCCCAAATATTCAAATGTCTTAATAGTTAATACACACACTATAGCACCAAAGGCACAAGAGAGAGTTAGTTATGGTAGCTAGATGCATGGAAGTGTGTTAAAATAGTAAAAGACAAAGCAATTGAATTGAAACATTTCAAAAAATTTTGAATTTTTTTGGAACATGTATAAGATAAGGAAGATTAAGGAACACGGGAACAATAATTTGATATCATTAGCACGTGACTTAGCAACTTTATGATAGAAGATATATAACCAAACCCCTTTGAATATTCTCATTAGTTCTAGCTACACTTATTGTTAATTTTTTAGTCCTAAGTTTTAGAATAGCTAAATATGTATGCATTACTATTTAAATCCAATTTATTTAAATTTAAATGTAGACCAATAGAATCATTCACCAAGGTGGTCCATGATAAGCTAAGATGGTAAATGTGTTTAAGTCAACTAAGATCCAAAACTAGTACACTACAATTCTCTCTGTAGTAGTTTCCCCTTTTTAGTTTTTAGCTTTTAGGTGAAGAAAGTAAAAACATAGCTTTATTTCCAATGAGACTCACATGGTTAAAGCAATATTTTGTTAATTAAAGCAGGATTGATACTTAATTATTCTTATTCATAGTTTATTTACTAAAAGTAAATTGAGATACATCTAATCCATAGGGTAAGCGGCTGATAAATATTAGTTATGTCAAATTGATAATATAATTTATAAATTTAGCCTTTAGAAGGTTGTTTATGTCATGTGAGTTCAAATTTTATTTTGGATTAAACTTTTTTAAAATAAAAAATTGATAATATAATAAAATAATACTTTGATAATAGAACTCACACATGATAAAAATTATAAATTTATTAGTGATTAAAATATTATTTTATTAGTTTACTAATTTTTTTTATTTTAACTTTTTTTCATTCGGATTAAATGAAACATTACATGCCACTGGATATATTAGCACGTATAAATCTCATTTTCTCGAAAATAAATAATTGGTTTAGGACAAAAGAGGATAATAATAATGATGGATTTATCTATCTAGGTTTTACTATTCGTCTATTCCATATCAATTTAAAATTTAAGATCTAAAAATAACGAAATCGTTATTTTTCATCAATAAAATAATTTATTTTATATTTTTGTTCTGAAAAAATTATTTAGTCACCTAATTACTCAATTAGTTAGTTAAAACAAAAATATTATTTATACACTAAAATTAGTCACCCCACCATGTATTTGTGTATAAATATGTGTTGTAAATTTAGTTTATTTTTAATATATATTTTGTATTTCAACAAATATTTTATACTGGTAATTGATTTTAGTGTACATATAGTATAATCGTAGTTAAAATTTATATTCTATGCATTATCTCATTCACTTGTATATATTCATTCATCAATTACAAAGAACATCACTAATTCACCATCAAGTTTATTTACACTCCTTCATTCTATGCCGTTGATGAAATCAAAACATGAATAGTGTTTTCAAATAAAAATCTCTCTAATAATGGATTAAAAAAAAAAAAAACAAACCAATGCAAGACAATCACCAACAGGGATATGAAGAACGAATACAAGGCTTAGAATGAGAATGAGAAGAAGAAACCAAGAGAGCTTGAACCAGAAAAGGAATACATAAGCACAGGCAACTATGGAAATAGATGGGGGCAGAATTCAAAGTGAAGAAAACTTCATATGCAAAGGAATAATGTATAGTTGAATGCAAAAGAATGTAGAGGCTGCTAAGCAGTTCTGCTGATCACAATAAAATTTATCAGCTAAAACTGTCGTGGATTTGAAAAAACCTGTGTATAATTAGAGCTCTAAACAGGTTTATAAAGGGTCTAACCTTGTTTTTTTATGGGACAATATAGTAAAGATCAACATAGCCAAAGTTTAAAACACAAGGGACCTATAATCTGTTTCATAAGTATTAAAATTATATAATTTCATTTTAGATTGTTTTCGTTCTTGAAAGAGCAAACCATAAAACACAACTAGAACATGACCTAGACTCTATTTCATCAGTATGAAAATTATATAAAAGCATCAGAGTTTTTTCCTTCTTGAAGGAGCAAACCATCAAACAACTAGAACAGGGACTTAGACTCTTCCATAAAGAGTTTTCCTTCCTGAAGGAAGGACCCATCAAACACAACTAGAACAGGGTCCTAGACTCGTCTCCGCGACTGACACCTGATATGTACCAGCTTCCTGTATAAATAAATTAAAATTGAATCTCAGCATGCTAACATTAAATCCAATGCAAATAATCAAATGCAGAAAAATAGACCAATCACATGAAAAGTAGGGGGAAATATTTAAATATTAAATCAAAACTATGAAATACTTGAAGCCATGACATGATTTAATTTTTATTTGTCAACAATTATCAATATATACAAGAAGATCATGCTAAAATCAAATGAGATATCTTGACAAGGTAAAAAATAGAAGCAATATCACTTAAGTATTGATGATTTTATAATAGGCAGTAACTATGATTACTCAGGTAAGGAATTTAACAATCACAAATAATTATCTAAGTCACAATGTATGCAAATCTTATGATAAAGTAATTACAAAGCAAAACATTATAGAAATACAAATGCATCCCCACACAAACAACAAAATCATAACTAAATCAAACAATATGCCAAGATACACCATAAAAGATCAGATACCTGCTTAACAGTTGCCATCACACAAAACTTAACTTCTGTTCCCTTATTCATTACTTTTTGCCATACTTTGGTGCAAAAGGTTTGAGGCGCATTATCCCCAGAGCGTGCAGTAAAAGTAATGTAATACATAAAGCCGGAAACAGCTTGGATATTAGCCTTGACAAGATGATCAAACTCAAAATTCGCATTCTACATGGTAACAACACAAATAATAATAACAATAATCATTAGTTAACGAGATTATAGACTTAAACTAATATCAATAAAGCAAAAACCATCATAGACAATACATTTTGGTTATTGTAGACTTGCAAGGCTTGCTTAGCAAAATTGCACACAAGTTCGTCATATCTTCCACCCAGCTTCATGGGTCTAATTCCGCCAGCTAATGCACATCCAAACTCGGGAACATCAAATCCCTGTAAACAAGGTAGAAAATTCAAAACCTTAAAAGGTTAGATTATTATATTATATAAAAGGAATAAAACAGAACAAAAAGAAAAAAAAAAGAAGGTAAATTGTGTGCACATTGCTGCTGAAGGACCGGCTATAATACTCAGAAAGTTCAGCCTCAGTGAGTTGCTTACTAAAGAGACGCATAAAAACTGGTTCTGAATCGCAATCGTCGTCGTCATCTTCATCAGAAGAAGTTACTTCCACCGTGTTATTCAGTTTATCATCCACATCATCCCTTCCTCTTTTTTCTCCAGCACTAGCCATCTCTCTCTAACGGCCAATCTGATTTCAGAATCAATCAATAAATAACACAGAAACAGAAGAGAAACACGCGGAGTTTCAATTCAACGACGCACAAAATCACAAATTATGTGGATCGGAGAAGAGATGGCGGAGTACTTACTTAACTCGCCGGAACGTATGAACAAAGAGGTCGATGATGCTGGTTTTGATCGGATTCTGATTCTGTTGAATTGGTGTCACCTTGGATTTTTTTTGGTCAGGGACTCGGGCCACCAATGTGGCCCAGACCGAAAACAGAAGCCCATGCCCCAACCCCGACCCCGACCCGGCATTCAAACTTGCGTATCCCACACTTTTTTTTTTCTCCTTTTGGCTCTATGTATTCTTTCCAAGATGACATGCTCTTATTATGGGTGTTCGCGGTGCGGTACGGTTTGGTTTGGTTTGGTTTTAAGAGAAAAAGTCATTCGAATGCTTAATTTATGTGCAATGCGGTTTGAATTGGATGAAATTTTTTTGGAAATCCGATCCGATCCGATTAGATGACAAGTGGTTTGGATCGATTTAGATTTGCGGTTTTTTAAATAAAAAAAATTAAATACATATAACAAGTCTCAACATCAAATTTTAAATAATCAACAATGATATAACAAGTTTTAACAATATCTTAAAAAGTTAACGATAACATAACAATAGAAATAAAATTATAGGTTAGTTAAAATAAATAAATAAATAACATTTTGAACATAAAATATTTAATAATAATACATGAATAATAGAAAAATGTATAACAAATTGAACATATTATAAGTATAATTGTAAATATAATAATAAATAATAATATTATAGCACATTGTGTGGTTTGGATTGAATTGGATCGGTTATGAAAAGTAGATCCGAAATCCGATACAATCCAGTGGTTTGCAAAAAATAGAATCCAATCAAATCCGAATTAGTGCTGTTTTAATCGGTTTTCGATTTGGATCGGATTGAATGAACCATTTAATTTGGATCGGTTTGAATTTGAACACCCTGGCTCTTACCTGGGAGGAATTCAAATTAGATAGCCGCCCTCTCAATCATCGTCACTGTGGAATTTCTCAATTCTCAGCCAAAGCACATTATTTTTTCTCAAACCAATCTTGTAAAGACCGAGTCACTTTGGGTTACACTTAGAGCCTTTGCCTCAGATCATAATTGATCTGGCTAACAAACGCTTTCTTTGTATAATCAATGAAATATTGCAACAGGTGATGATTTCTATCTTGGTAGCTTGTCTCTTAACATATTTTGTTCATTCTATTGATTCTTACTTTCATTACGGATAATACGCAGAATTTTTAAAGATTGTTGCATGCTCCAATTTAAATGAAGGTTCCCTAATTTTGCTTCTCTGCCCACCTTATGTGCAAGAATATTTCCTTCTCTAGGAGTTCAAATTATGCCCCTACCAGTAATTGTTCCAATAACAACTGAATATGTCTTGAATAATTGCCCATACTTCTCTTATTGGACTCTTGGATTTGATTGCTTGTATGATTTTTAAATTATCTGAGAACTTTTTCCATGAACAAATTATTTGCAATGATTAGAGCTTGTCCGATTGCTAAAACTTCTGCTATTGTGACTGAGTTTGCTTGAATTAATCCGTAAAACCTAATAAAATCTTCCCTCTGTTGTCTCTATACACCACTCCTATAGCTCCTTTGCCTGTATTCTTTTTGAAAGAAGCATCCACATTTGCCTTGATCCAATCAGTAGGGGTGGCCTCCAACGAGTCTCTCTCTCGTTCTTTTTTGAACCTGTTTTTCTTTTATATTTATCTACTTTTTCGCTATTCTCCAAAACAGATTTTTCATTAGTTTAGCCCTCTTTATAGTCCAATTATGATCAATTCTTGCTGCTGGTACACTTTCTGATTTCTAGTCTTCCATATCTCCCACACTAGAAATTCTATTTTACTAATTCTTATATTTTCCTCCTCACCCTTATTGATTTGATTTTTTGTATGATAGTAATAAACTAGTCTCCAAACTTAGTATCTGTTTCTGTTGTTGGAATACATTGACAATCAGTTTCGAACCATGCAGCCCTTGTCTACTCACATAGCAATAATGCATGTTCTGTTGTCTCCACCTCTTTAGTACAAATCTGACATATAGGACTCTCAGCAATTCTCTTCTTGTACAACTTTGAATTTACCGGCACGATATCATGGGCTACCTTCCACAAAAATGATCTGATTTTGGAGGAACTTCCATTTTTTAAATTTCTTTCCATAACTCCCTCCTAGCATCACTTGTGGATGGGTTCCATAACCTTGTGATTGAAATTCTCTTTTTGCTGCGAAATAACCTGTCTTTATGGTATATATACCATCTTCTCTTGCAGGCTAGTATAAATTATCCTCCCTATTCATAAAATTAATTGGGGTTCTAATAATAGCATCACAAATTTCTGGCGAAAACATGCTTCTGATTTTGCTTTCATTCCAACCTCTTCCCACTTTAATGAGCTCTTCAACTTTCTGATGATCTTGTCTACCATTCTCCAGCACCCTACCTACTTCAGCTAACCAATTATCCCTCCATATATTAATTTTCTAACTATTTTCAACACCCCACTTTCCTTTTCTCCTTAACAATTTTTGCCCATGTAAAATGCTTTTCCATATCTACAAAGAATTCTTTCCAACCTGTGCCTCCCAGAAATTGCCATCCGGGTGATAGACAGCTTGTAGGATTTTTATCCAAATTGCATTTGGATTTTTTAAAGCTTTTCATGAAGATGAGCTATATTCTACATTTCAAGTCCTTGAAGCCTAATTCGCCTTCAATCTTACTCTTTGTTATTATGTTCCAATTCTTCCAATAAATACCTCTCTTCTTTTTGAATGTCACCCACCAAAATCGCACTACTCTTGAATTAATTCTCTTGCAAAACTGCTTGAAAAATTTTATCGCGTTCATAGCGTAGACTGGTATAGCTTGCACGACTGCTTTAATTAGTATTTCCTTGCCAACTTAGTGTGTCACCTTGGATTGACGGAGGTAAGTTTTGTTTATTGGGCTTATACGTTGGGCTCTTTTATAAATTATTTTTCACATGAAACGACCAATCCTATCCTTTGATAACAGCTACAAAAACGGACATTGGAAACCGTTTGTTTGACATTTGGATTCGAGAATTACGATATTTTTTTTGGGACGAAGCCAATTTTTCGTAATGTATAAATAAAAAATAAAAGGTATATTGAATCAAATGATGTGTAAAATACAATGCTCATGTTAAAG
>NC_029793.2:2456708-2461876 GCF_000816755.2 Arachis ipaensis | reverse complement strand
TATTTACATAAATAAAATATTTTAAAAAAATTATATAAATATAACTTTTTAAAATAAGTTATATTCGTATCCTAAATTAATTTTTATGTAAATCATGATAGCCTATCGTAATTTACGATTAGTACGTAATTCGTTGTATCCTACAGCAGATTAGAAACAAACTCATTCAAGCATAATCACCCGGCTAAGGAGAGAAAGGAACAAGTAATAAGTAAGAAAAAATATAACAGCTTTCTTTGTTAAGTGATGTTATGATTTATGATGATTTAGGATCATGTATGTTTGGATAAATGTAAGAACAAGGCCAAGTGTGGCAGCCAGTAAGGCAATGATGGTCCATGGCGAGCAGAAAAAAAAGTGTTATAGGCCTCTCCCATCAAACTTAGAACCTTGATCTTACCTCTCTTGGATTCAAAATGCATATGGATTTGGTCTCTGATGTGAGCGAACAATGGCGTCTCAGACACCAGAATAGTATCCATCTTATTAAACAACTTTCTCAACGTGAACGCAGAAGCTAGAAATTTTAGCTTGAACGTACGTTCAGAGGTGAAAGCACTTCTGGGTTCAGAATTCCAACAAATTGCCAAACATAAAAATGGGACGTTCAAGACACTCAAATGGACTTCTCTCTTCTCCAACGTGAACCCCAAACACACCCGAGTTCATAAACACTATAAATGAGCTACTCTCGAAGTTGTTGCCAAGATTAGGCCACATCTCATGGGCTACAAGATTAAGGAAGAAAGGAGCTGTTGAACCATCCACAGTTGACTCATAATCATGACTTATTTTCCTTGAAAATTGTCTCTGCAACCAACTTGATCCCTTTTTCTTCTCTGTGGAAATTTGTCACCAGAGTTTCTCAAATGTTAATAAACTAATTAGCCTTATTGAAGCATCAAACTCATTTTTGTTTCCTAATAAAGATAACAATTAACAAAGGATGCAGGGGAGGGGAAAATAAAAAGAGTTGCATCACCTTTAAAAGATTGAGTCTTTGGTGTTTTTTTATCCCTGGTGCTACTCAAATCAGCTTTGTTCTCCTCCTCTGTACCGGTTAATATCTCTCTAACACAAAGTGTCAAGTGTAAACAATATTTCTGGAATGAAAAACTACTTTTCTATATATGCACCTATTATGTATGTTATTTCAACTATATGGACCAAATTTTATTCAATTTAATGCAAACTAAAGTAGCCTTGATAAGTGGATTATGCTTTCTTCTTGGCATATAGTAGCAACCGTGTAACTAAATTAAGGGTTCATGCATGTATTGTCCCTTAATTAAACCAAATATGTGAGTGCTATGAAAATTTTCCATGCATGATATGATATATATACACGTTACCATTCAAGAAGGATTAATTAAATACTAATTACATACCAACCTTATTTTATTCAGTACGATGTCCATTCTTGGTGGAGAATGTTGTTGCTCTAGCTCCCCTTTTTATGAGGAATTCTATCCTACTATTCTTTTTTATTTAATGTTTTGTTTTTTACATCTATTCAATTTTGATTTTTTTTTTAACGGGTACTTTACCAAGACTATTATTTTTTTTTGGAAAAGTATTGGATACCAAAAGATTATTTGCCAACTTTTGACAACAATAATTAATTATTATTTTTTTTATATTTTAAAAATAAAAATAAATAATCAGCATTAATAACCATTTTGAATTATAAGGATTAGTAAAACAACCCTCCAATCCATAATTCCGTATTCTCCTCTTTTCCATCGCGATAACCCTCTCCTGATCGCGCCCTACCCTCACTCAAACCACTCTCGCCGTCGTCGTCCCTTGAGAGTGTTTTCTTCCCTCACATTTTGTATTGCCTCCAACCACCGTAGTGCCTCTCTCGCAATTCGAAGCGCCGTCGACCACCACGGCACCATCCTCGTTGCAATTCGTAGCCCTGCCAGCACATCATCGTTGTTCTTGTTAGGGTTGAACACGGATTAGGTATAATCAAACTTTCGAACCGATCCGGACTAAAATTATCGGATCGGATCTAATATCCGCAGTTTTTAAGTTTGGATCCGATCCGCACATTTACGGATTGGATCGGATATCAGATATATCCGCAAAACACAAAAAATATTTTTAAAAGCTTATTTTTATTAAAAAATATCAATAAAATTTATTTTTTTATTCTTTTAATATGTTTAATCTTAAAATAATATTAAATATACTTTTCTTAAATAATAAATTAAAATAATATAACATATATGATAATTATTAGTTGAAATAAAACATAAAAAGAATATTTACTTATTTATTTCTTTATTTTTGCGGATACATGGATATGCGGATTCCTACACAAAACCCGCAATCTGATCCTATTAATTTGCGGATCAGATCCGATCCAATCCATATCCGCAATTTTCGGATCGGATTCGGATAAACACCGCGGATTTGCAGATCGAATCCGATCTATAAACACTCATAGTTCTTGTCGGCGAGATTCTTGGTGCCGCAACCCTCCTCCCCTTGGGGTTTGCAGATCACCTCCACAACCCTCTTCCCCTCATGGTTCATAGATCACCACCGCAGCCCTCCTCCCCACCACCACCACAACCCTCCTTCTCCTCCCCTTAAACGAAACAAGGAGAAAATGTTGGTTTACTGTTAAAGTATGATTTTAATCATCTAGTGTTTATGATATTTTTTTTCTCCAGATTATCTTGTCTCAGTTGATTCCTATACGAATTTGTAGGTGCATATTCTGAATCATTCCCTATTTGTTTGCTATTGTATAGTTTACTCATGTTAGGGTTCTTAGCATAGTTGTAAAAACCGGACCGGACCGGTCGGTTTGACCGGAAAATTGGTGAACCGGACCTTATACCGGTCCGGTTTAGTATTCTGATCGCTTAAGAAAATGAACCGGTCAAAATCGATACAAACCGATCAAACCGGTCCGGTCAACAAGTGGTCAATGGTCAACCTGCGTGCCGATGACGTCATGCTGACGTCAGCATGCGGGTTGTGAAATCAGAAAAAAGGCATTGTAAGCAATGAGAGTCGAACTTGGCTCTTTTGGAATGAAGACCAAGTTAACAACCACTAGACTAACCCATTTCCTTGGCGCAGCGGTTTATCGGTTGAACCAATAAACCAGTGAACCAGTAACCTGACCGGTTTGATCACCGGTCCGATTCTTACAACTATGGTTCTTAGTTCTTAGCTACTAACATTATTTTTTTTTTTATGAATCTTTTTGTAGCTTGTTAACATTAAAGAATACATTGAGGGATAATTTACTAGAAACTTGGGAGAAATTTTAGTCAAGTATGTACTATCCAAATTTTGTATTTTTGATACATTTTCTTGTTTTGTTGTAGCACATATATATTAATTTTATCTGAGATTATGAGTTGTGACTTTGTACATTAATATACAAATTGTGGGTCCTTGTGGAATTTGCAGTGTTTGTTAATTTTGGGGGTTTGTGTTCTTTTGTTGCTAACGAAGATTATTCTTGTTTTGTTGATTTAGTAATTTTCTACATTTAGTGTGATAATACTTGTAACATCCTGTGTTTTTTAATGATCTCAAGATTTTAAAGTTGAAAATAAAAAATGATTTTGAGAATATGTAATCACAATAATAATTTTCTGCATTTATTATGGTAATGTTTATAACATCCTTTGTTGCTAATGAAGATTATTCTTATTCTATTGATTTGTGGGATTTTGTGGTCTGATTGTTGCTTATGGTTTTGATGATGTTGTGGATAAAGCTTTTGGAGATGATGCTGTTACTGAATTGGTGCAAGAATAGAAGGTAACAAACATGAGTAAAAAGAAGGATCAAAACAACTGAACATACTTCAATTTTTTTATAGTTGGTAGTCAAAAATGAAAATAAATTCATTTAGTTTGATTCTTATGCAAGTGTGTAAATGATTTGGTTTTTTCTTGCTGATGTATGGCCATTAAAAAGGGTTTATTATGTAGAGGCTAAGAAAATGAATAAAAGATAGTTAATTCAGGATATTACTCATCTGTGATGGAGATAATGGATCTTTTATCTTATTATTATTATTTAAATTCAATTTTATGCCAAACCTTAATGGATATGCTCTAAATTATTGCATAGATCCGCTTGGGGTGAGTTATGAATTATGGACCAGTAACATTTTGTATGTTACATTAGTAAAGTATGAGCCTTGTAACTGGAGCATATACAAAACGTTAAGTTAGTTCTTGTTACAGTTTTGAATTATTATTATTATTATTATTATTATTATTATTATTATTATTATTATATATGTTAATTGAATTGCTTCTTAAGCGTACTACATGCAAAGATCATAATAAAGTTTTATATGTTTACACATTCAAACAAGTTTTAAATAGAAGACAAATCCATTAAAGACACATCTATAAAAGATATATCCGAGTAAGTTTTAAATAAAAGACATATCCATTAAAGACACATTTAAAGAAGTGTGAAACGTAACAGAGGATACATTCATTAAAGACACTTCTAATAAAAGACATATTTATTAAAGACACTTCCAATAGAAGACATATTCATTGAAGACACTTTTAATAGAAGACACATTCAAACAAGTTTTAAACAGAAGACACATACAACAGAAGATACATATCTATTAAAAATAAAGTAGAGGATATGGCTGCACGGTAAAAGTTTTGGGTAAATTAAGTTTACAATAATAAATATGAGACACTAGAATTAACTTTGGGTAATTAGGAATGTAACTTTTTAAATGAAATGGATTTTGGAGTCCAATTCAATTAAAATTGGTAGAAATTAGTTAAATTCTTGTTAGTTACATAATAAAATTGTATTTGT
This sequence comes from Arachis ipaensis, assembly GCF_000816755.2. Lineage (NCBI taxonomy): Eukaryota > Viridiplantae > Streptophyta > Magnoliopsida > Fabales > Fabaceae > Arachis > Arachis ipaensis. The sequence goes on along the minus strand of NC_029793.2, from coordinate 2,457,049 downwards.
TTTATATTCGGGGGATGTTAGATTTCATTCATACTTCTTGTTTACTTCAGTTTTGTGGTTGATACTAATTCTAGCTAGTTTTTTACATATTAATAAGCATATTAAATGTGAAAATTTCACAATTAACGAGTATAAAATAGACCTCTAATCAATATAAAATAGACCTCTACTAATACGAGAGAAAAAAAAAGTATTACATGTTGTGTAAGAAGATAGAAAATGTCATGAAAATGTTATAAGATCTTTTGTGTTAAGTTTATTTCAATGGAAGTAATTATTATAATTTTATATTTTTAGATTTGAATAATATATATAATTAAATAATTGATAAAATATGTCAA
>NC_029793.2:2456060-2456417 GCF_000816755.2 Arachis ipaensis | reverse complement strand
AATCAGTGTCATGAAAATTGGACCGAATTGATCTCCTGCCCAATCCAATCGATGCATAAAATTGCCTTGTAAAAAATCGACAAAAAAATCAGTCGAACCAACGTCGTTTCATTAAAAAAAAAAACTAAAGGCCTAAACGTCCCGACCCCGCCCCTTTTCTCTTTCATACTTCCTCACCCAATCATAACCCTCTTCATGGAAAAACCCAACCACCATTCCATCGCCAAACTCTTCTCTTCCAATAGAAGGTGTTGTCACCGCCAGCGGAAATAGATTGTGGGTACTGCCGATCTCTTCTCCTCTTCTCGATTCTCATTGTTTCTCTTCTCAACATTGTCGCACAAAGGTCTGTGTTGA
>NC_029793.2:2450911-2455793 GCF_000816755.2 Arachis ipaensis | reverse complement strand
GTCTCTCTCTCTCTCTCTCTCTCTCTCTCTCTCTCTCTCGCTATTGAGTATGCACCGCACTGTCACATCTCTTCTTCCCTCGCTACCGGTAGCATTGCCGCCTCTAGTTATTTTTTTGTTATTTTGTTAATTTTATTTATTCTGATTTCTGAGTTGCAAATTGCTGATTTTTCTACTTGTGAGTTGTTGATGGTGCTATGATGCAGTGCTTCACTGCATTGTTTATGCTGGATTTTTTTATTCTGAGTTGTTTATGTTATGATTCTGATTCTAAGTTGTTTATGCTGATTTTTTTTTATTGTGAGTGGTTGATGGTGCTATGGTGCAGTGTTTTATTGTATTGTTTATGCTAGAATTTTTTTTATTCTAAGTTGTTTATATTGGAATTATAGTTATTAAACCCGACTCGACATGTCCAGTTTGACTAAAAACTCGATCACCTGGTTGAATTGAGCCATTCTTTGGACCGGTCAAGCATCAGGTTCGGTTGAAAGTTCAACTCATCCTGTTCTAGTGACCCGGTCGATTTATATAATTCGAACGGGTCATGCTTAATATTTTTATTTTTAAATTTAAAAAACGGTGTCGTTCTCTTTTTAAAATTTGGTAAAAACCGAAAATCTAGCCTAGCCTCACCTTCCCATTATAGTTGTCAGAACTGGACCAGATCAGTCGGTTCAACTAAAAAACTAATAAACTGATCACATGGCCAGTCCAATTGGTGTATCTAATCGTATAAGAAAAAGAACTGGTGAGAATCAGTTTGTGCTTGCCTCACACAGTGTTAGCGCCGCCTGCACCCGCATTGTCGCCTCTACTCCGCGAAGACGAAGCTGCTCCAGCCATGCCTCTGCGTCCAGAAAAGAGGAGAGCCGTCTTCACGCCGCGCGCCTGAGGAGAACCATCACAGTTTTCATCGTCGCCGTTCATAGGAGAGCTGCCTTCGTCGCCATCCAGAGAAGAGTCGTCCTTCATCGCTGTCAGAGGAGAGCCGCTACCGTTCACCTTCTTCCTTTAACTGCGTCACTCACTACTTCCTGCTCAAAGCTTCGTCGCCTACGCCTCTAGTCTGCCTCTGCTCTGCCGTCGCTCACCGATCGGACCAGACCCATATTAAGCCCAAGAACCAACCCAACTTCACTAAGCCACATGAGCATCAGCTCATTTTTTCCCAAATCACATGAAACACGTTCATGGAGGGGAGAGTAAGGGAAGAGAGCTTCCAACATCTAATTCAATCTCAAATAACTTTTCGCTCTGAGCTCCGATCATCGCACCGTTTGTGGCCACGTGACCGAAGCGTCGAGTTCTACAAAGCCCAATCAATAATTAGGTAAGAAAATTACTTCTGTGTTCTAATTTTTTCCTTTCTAATTTTGAAAATTATGAGTAATTATGTTGAAAAGTGTTTAATTCTGGAGTTTAGGCTCGAATTAGCTTGAGAAAAATATTCACTCTTGCTTATTTGGTACTTGGGTAAGGTGAAAATTCTAGAACCTTAGCTAATTCTTTGATTTTTTGTGTTGGATATTAAATTTTGTGTGTGAATTGAAGCTTGGTTGCAAATATTGGAGATTTGGTGGAGTTTAGGTGTCATTGTTTTGGAGATTTTGGATCCTTGGGGCTGTGTTTGGTACCTTTTGGTGGTGTTTCGGGTTATACGAGAAAATCAACTAAGGTATGATTTAGGTTTCTCGTATTTAATATATAATGTTTTGTGAAAACTTAGGCTAGATGATCATAGGATAGGTTAGAATTGTATGCTTGTGTTAAATGCTTAGTAAAGTTTATAAAGGATGTTGAATTAGTATGATAATGGGTTGACGATTGTTGCTTATGGTTGGTAGTTGATGATGTAGTGAAAATTATGAATTTTTGGAGATTGATTGGTAATTTAGTTGACATGGTATGTTGAGTTGATAATGCATAATAAATTCAATGATTTGTTGATAATGCATGGAAACGTTAATGATTTTATGATATGAGTATAGTTGATGTGGTAAAAGGATTAATGATTTTGATGTTATGATTGAAAATGTTGGAAGGAAATGTATGTATAATTGAGGTATGATTAGTTATGGTAGGGTGTGGGACTATGTTGTTATGATTTCGGTATGTTTTGGTGCAGGGTAATGTTGGGTGAATATGGTTAACGAGTTAAGTTTTGTGAAAATAGAGGTTTGGAAGATTTTGTGAAAATATGATTTTTGGCCGAATTTTGGCGAGCCATAACTCGGCTTCCGGACTCCCAATTTATTTCAAACTTATTTCATATGAAAATTGGATCCGTAAAGTTTACACCGTTCAAAGAATGGATGAAAAATGTTTTAAAATGAAAAAGTTATACACGTCGAAAGTTTGGAGGGCAAAACTAAAAATTCTGCAGCATTCAGCATTTTGTTGATCTGCATGTCTTGCGTACACGACCACCTGTACACAATGCGACCAACCTTTTCGGGTTGAGAATCTCGCATACGCGAGCAAGGAGCTTGCGTACGTGAGCATGGAAAAATGTACGCCCACGCCTACGCGTGACGTCTCAGTAATGCACTCCCACGCGTACGCGTGGCCTACGCGTACGTGTGGCCCCTGTTTCAGCAACCTACTTTTTGTGTTTTAAAGCTAAATTTCAAACTTGTAAACCTCTATTTTTGCTCTCCAGTGTCCTAAACTTAAATAAATTATAGAAAAGGAGTTGAACATTGAGAGGATAATAACTTACGAGTGAAGAAAGATTGTAAAGAGGTGATGTAAGTTGAAAAGTTTAACGGAGATGCTGGTTTGTAAATAAATGTGATTGTGACCCAGGTAATAGGCAGTGGCGATGTCCACTTGCTCCGGATATGAGAGAGAGAGGAAGAGTTATGAAGAAATGAATTTAACTATGGAGTAATAAATGAATGTATGTTTGAGATACCTGGACAGTAACAAAGGTTGTGGTTCGTCCCGCTTGCTCCAGGTCAATGCTTGAGATACCTGGGTAGTAACAAGGATGGTGGTTCGTTCTGCTTGCTCCAGGTCAGTGATTGTGACGCCTGGGCAGTAGCAAGGATTGTGGTTTGTCCCACTTGCTCCAAGTTGAGCTCTTAAACACCCGCCTGGATAGTAGCCGTAGTAGTGGTTATTCCACTAGCTCTGGGTTAAGCAGGTAGTAGCAAGGGTGTTGTAGTTCAAACTCACTTGCTCTGCAATGGGTGTTTGAGTCCATGGTTAGCTCCCAGGACGTGTCGGATTGGCTATATAACCGATAGATGATATCATTAGCCATAGGACAGACATGCATCATATGCATTTGTGTGTTTTGATTGCTTGTGCATTAATTAGGCTTGTCTATGTGATTATTTTGCTTACTTGCTAAATTGTTACCTGCTGTATTTGTATCCTACATGTGCTTGCTTTGCCCGTTTGTCTGTCTATGGTTTCACCGGAGTTGGAGGATTGGAGGAAAGGCGGAGAATTGAGGGTTTTGGATAGTATTTGGTTAAGTTTAGGAATCCTTAGAAAACCACCTTATTTATGGTTTCAGTTTTAACTCTTAAGTTTTATAATATGAGTGTCGGCATTCTAGGATTGCCTCTGGCATTCCCAGGACCTTATATCTTATGTACGTGGCACATTTACCATGCTGAGAACTCCTGGTTCTCATCCCATACGATATTTGTGTTTTTCAGATGCAGGCAGAGAGGCACCTCGCTAGGCATCTGGAGCTCTCCGCAGCAAAGTGGGCTTTTTGGGATTATACTTTTGTTGTGTTTGGTTATATATATATATATATAGGTGCTATCTATGGTGGCAGTAAAGGTTCAATGCCTCAAATGGCTAAGCCGGCTGAACCAACCAGTGCCTGACACCTAGGGAGTTTGGAGGTCGCTTGACTCTCGGGTTCACTATGGCAATGATGGTAAAATTGTTAATGAAACACAATAAATATATGTTTCTATGGTTAAAACTGAATTAACAAAAATTTCACCCAAAAAAAATTAAAAGAAAATTAAATTTTTATTCAGTATTTGATTTGGGAAAAAATAAATTATGCTTCTGTTGTGTGCTCTTTCTAAGTCTATCACAGGAGGGGTCCTTTTCTGTGAACGACTTGGTGACCATGTGGTGAAAAAAATGTCGTTGATAGTGTAACGTCGCTAGTATTCGTGGAGAGTATCTCCGAAACCATGAATGGAATGTTGTCGGTGGAACAAGTTGGTGTTCCCTTCATACATCGCTGGGGGAGGAGCGCCTCATCCAAGTTACTACCTTGTGCTCCGGAGGCTGAAGCAAACCTAATGACTATAATAAACGGGTCCTGTAATGAATGACATTATCAAACATCCTTGACGCAAGCATCAATGTTGCCTTAGTCTCATCTTCAGTCTTTACCATTAAACACGCCAATAACTTCAAAATCATCATTTCGCATTCTACCATGCCTCCGGCCAATAATAGATCCAACATCATCGATACAAAACCAATATTGCTTCATCAACTTTCGAGCTCATTTTCTGGAACGACGTCCGCCGCAACCTAATACCCCTGGTAGAAGAGACAAGAGTTACCGTAGTTAATTTCTTAAACAAAGATTAACCTAACTAACTATGATGCCACTTGTCATCTTCTCATTGGATGGTCAATGGATAGCCACCACTAGTCACCGAAATTGTGGCCACCAGAGACGTGGCCATATATGTATAGATTCTCCCTTGTATATATGTTTTACTTTTACACCTCATAGAGGTTTATGGAGAACTAGGGTTGCTTTTATGTATTTTGGGTTATGAATTATATATATACGTATGTAACTATTCTCTGGCCAGTCTTAGCTTCGCCTATATATATCTTTCATTCTTATCTCCTAGTTCTATGTTTTATAGTTCGAGGCTTGAGTAGG